>NC_060267.1:81258817-81402368 GCF_021613505.1 Equus quagga
GTGTGGCATGCTGCCACAGCATGGCTTGGTGAGTGGTGCTAGGTCCACACCCAGGATCCAAACTGGTGAACACTGGGCTGCCGAAGCGGAGCATGCGAACATAACCACTCAGCCACGGGAACAGCCCCTAGGAGGTTTGTGATTACTGTTTTGATCTCCTTACTGATGATTGGTCTATTCAAATTCTCTATTTCTTCTTGATTCAGTTTTGGAAGGTTGTATGATTCTAAGGATTTATTCATTTTTCTAGATTATCCATTTTGTTGGTGTACAGCTTTTTGTAATACTCTCTTATAATCTTTCGTGTTTCTGAAGTGTCCATTCTAATTTCTCCTCCTTCATTTCTGAATGAAGCTCTTAGTTTCATTGATTTTTTCTACTTTTTAAGCCTCTGTTTCATTTATTTTTGTTCTGATTTTTATTATTTCCTTCCTTCTACTGATTTTGGGCTTTATTTGTTCTTCTTTTTCCAGTTCATTTAGGTGCAGTGTTAGGTTGTTTATTTGAGATTTTTCTTGTTTGTTGAGGTAGGCCCGTATTGCTATAAATTTCCCTCTCAGTGCTTTGTCATGTTGTATTTTCATTTTCATTTGTCTCCAGGTATTTTTTTATTTCTCCTTTAATTTCTTCATTGACACAATCATTGTTCAGTAGCATTTTGTTTAATCTCCACATGTTTGAGGCTTTTCCAATTTCTTCCTGTAGTTGATTTCTAGTTTCATGCCATTGTGGTCAGAAAAGGTGGTTGGTCTTATTTCAATCTTCTTAAGTTTATTGGGACTGGTTTTGTGGCCTAATATGTGATCTATCCTGGAGAATGGTCTATGTGAATTTGAAAAGAATATGTATTCTGTGGTTTTTGAATGAGATGTTCTGTACATATCTACTCAGTCCATCTTGTCTAATGTGTCATTTAAGGCCAGTGTTTCCTTATTGATCTTCTGTTTGGATGATCTATCCATTGGTGTAAGTGGAGTGTTAAGTCACCTACTGTTATTGTGTTGCTGTCTATTTCTCTTTTTATGTCTGTTAATAATTGCTTTATATAGTTAGGTGCTCCTGTGTTGGGCGCCCAGATATTTACAAGTGTTATATCCTCTTGTTGGATTGTTCCTTTTATCATTATGTAGTGCCCTTCTTTGTTTCTTGTTACAGTTTTTGTTTGAGATAAGTATTGCTACCCCAGCTTTATTTACATTGCCATTTGTATGGAGTATCTTTTTCCATCCCTTTACTTTCAGTTTGTGAGTGTCTTTAGTTCTGAAGTGTGTCTCTGTCATGCAGTATATATATGGGTCTTGTTTTTTTATCCAATTGGCCACCCTATTCGTTTTGATTGGAACATTTAGTCCATTGACATTTAGAATAGCTATTGATAAGAATGTGTTTATTACCATGTTGTTACTTTTTTTCTGGGTGTTTTAGTAGTTCTTCTCTGTTTCTTTCTTCTTCTCTTGCTCTCTTTCCTTGAGATTTGATTGCTGTCTTTAGTATTATGTTTGGGTTCCTTTCTCTTGATTTTTTGCGTGTTTATTGTAGGTTTCTGGTTTGAGATTACCATGACATTCATATATAATAACCTATGTATATAGCGATCTATATTAAGTTGATTTTCTCTTAAGTTTCACCTCTTGCTAAAAGCTCTACTATTTACTCCGCTCCTCTCACATTTTATATTTTTGATATCATTTCTAACCTCTTCTTTCTGTGCGTGTGTATCCATTACCCTCTCTTCACGGAAATAGGCAATTTTAGTACTTTTGTCTTTTGATCTTCATATTAGCTTCATAGGTGATTGATCTGCTACCCTACTGTATATTTGCCTTTACCAGTGATTTTAGTGTTTTTTGTTTTGTTTTTGTTGGTTTTTTGGAATAATTTTCTTATTCCTGTTTGTGAGCTTTTCTTTTCCACTAAAATAAGTCCCTTTAGCATTTCTTGTAAGGCTGGTGATAAACTTCTTTAGTTTTTGCTTTTCTGGGAAACTCTTTCTCTCCTTCCATTCTGAATGATAACTTTTCCAGGTAGAGTATTTTTGGCTGTAGGTTTTTTCCTTTCAGCACTTTAAATATATCGTGCTACTCCCTTCTAGCCTGTAAGGTTTCTGCTGAGAAGTCAGCTCATAGCCTTATGGGGTTTCCTTTGTACATAACTTGTTGCCTTTCTCTTGCAGTATTTAGAATTCTCTATCTTTAATTCTTGACATCTTAATTATATATATGTCTTGGTGTGGACCTCTTTGGGTTTATCTTGTTTTGCACTCTCTGTGCTTCTTGTACCTGGATGTCTGTTTCCTTCCTTAGGTCAGGAAGATTTTCAGCTATTACTTCTCCAGATAGATTTTCTGCCTCTTTGTCTGTCTTTTCCTTCTGGGACACCTATAGTAAGGATGTTAGTGCACTTGATGTTGTCCAAGAGGGCCCTTAAACTGTTCTCATTCTTTTTAACTCTTTTTTCTTTTATCTGTTCAGCTTGGGTGATTTCCTCTAGTCTTTCATCCAGCTTGCTGGTCCATTCTTCTGTATCATCTACTCTGCCATTGAGTCCCTCTAGTGAATTTTTCATTTCCAGTATTGTATTCTTCACTTCTGATTGGTTCTTTTTTATATTTTCCAATTCTTTGTTTAAGTTCTCACTTAGTTCATCCATTCTTCTCCCAAGATCTGTGAGCATCCTATGACTATTAGTTTTTACTCTTTGTCAGGTAGACTGTTTCATTTAGTTCTTTTCCTAAAAATTTGTCCTGTTCCCTTATTTGGAAAGTATTCCTTTGTTTCCTCATTTTGCCTCTTTCTCTGTGCTTATAACTATGTATTAGGTAGATCAGCTACATCTCCCAATTTTGGAGAGGTGGCCTTATGTAAGTGATGCCTTATGAGGCCCAGGAGTTTGTTTCCCTCTCCTCATCAATTCCAAATGTTCCAGGAGAGTCCCCTGTGTGGGCTACAAGTGTCCTTCTGTTGTGGCAGGTTTGCTCTTGCTGATGGAGGCTAGGCCATCCCCCTGGTCGGCTGTGTGTGCCTATTATGGTCCCTTTAGTCACTTTATTGGGCATGGGGAGCCCAAGCACCATTGGCTACAAGGTCTAATAGCACACTCCTGTTGAAGTTTTTCTGTTAAGTGAGTATGCCCCCAGTGTGGCTGGCTGCTAAGTTCAGGGGCTTACCATTGCTGTAGGCTTCTGGCCTATATGAGTGTTGTCAGCCCTCAGGATTGCAGCTAAGTGAGGCCAGCCCCAGGCATAGAAGCACTCAATTGTTTCAGGCTCTGGAAGGTGGGGCCAATCCCCTACGTGGCTGTTTGAGAAGCACAGGTCTGCATGCATCTGACAAGCCCCACCACCCTCAGGGCCACACACCTGTCAACACAGTCCTGCCTCGTGCAAATGCCTGACCCACTGAAGTGGACTCAGTCACCCCACACACTCCAGCAATGCAGGCCTGCCCCTCATGCATGCCCTGCCCTGCAGAGGTGAACCCACTTCCTGGTTGCAGAGGTTCCAAGTGCCTCACCTTTGTGGGGCCAACAAGTTGCCTGAGGGCTTGCTGTTGGATGGTGCCAGTCCCTAGGGCAGGATTAAATCAGTGCTCTAGCGGGTAGGGCAGACCCCTGGCATAACAGGCCAGGGGAAGGATTCTATGGCGTCTGCCAGTGTCTCTGTCAGCAAGCCTGTACTAGGTCACAATAATGGCTGCCACCAAAGTCTCAGTCCCTGGAGAGGGAGTCCCAGCCTTCGGAAGTCTTCCTTCTCACTGAGATGTGCCCAGAGCCTATCAAGTAAGTCTCTTTTCACCAAAGGACTGTGCACTTTTCTTTCTGGAGATTTTCGGTTGCTTTCTGAAAAGGTTGAATTTGTGCATGGGCCCTTTAAGAGCAGGCTTTCCCCCCTTAAGCCTGATAGCTTTCCTGGGGGTATTCTCTGTTGTAATTAATAGCCAGCAAAGCCAGATATTATGACACTTGTCTTGGTTGTGCTGAGTCCAGAAGCTACTTATTGTGGTGAAGTTCCCTCACTCAGATCCCCCACTCCTCCAGAAAAGGCTTCATACCTTAAGATTGCTCCGCACCAGCTGTGAAGTGCCATGGCTAGAAGGTGGCATTTGTCCTCCAGAAAGAAATTTCTGCCTCTTCCACCTCAGTCAGCACTGTCTTTTGTCATCGGGGTTCTTTTTATCCAGTTTTCAGTTCTTTCTCAGGGGTAATTGTTCCAAGAGTAGTTGTCAACTTCTTGTGTCCATGGGATGAGGTGAGTCCAGAGCTTGTCTACACCATCATCTTGACATGGCATCTAGAAAAGATTTTGAACAGAGGTTGCAAAATAGCAATCTATGAGCCATATCTTTCCTGCAGATGTTGTATTTGTGCCATAGAATATTTAAAAGTCAACAGTTTAAAAATATTTTAAAATTATGAGGTTTCCTATAAAAACTTGGATTTTGTATTCTCTTGAAAAGTAAGATCTAGAAACACTGGGCTCACATTCTTACATGTATGGTGACAAAATGCCAGAATGCAGAAGAGGCAGCCTCTTGGGATGGTCATTCTTTCTCAAGTTTCCCACAGTCTCCACCTGGCCAGGTTCACTCTTATGGTTTGTCTGCCTCCCATAGGCATTTACGTTTACAACCACTTTAACAAGTGCCACTTTTTTTTTTTAAACCCAATGCCATCCTGAGGTTCCATTATATCTTCTTAGGAATATATTACCTCATTCTGTAGGTGAGAACAGCTTTTCCTTCCACCTTCATATGAAGATACCAGAGAATATTCACTCTTCTGTGAATAACGGGCTATATGCTCTTTCATTTTGCTTCTGGCCTGAGGTATCAGAAAGGGCTTCCTCTAAGAGATAACCCCTGCACTGGGTCTTAAGAAGTAAGAAGAGTTATCTGAGTGGAGAAAAAAGGTAACGAAGTTCTGAGTAGACAGTATATGCTAAGCAATACTTGCAATAGACTGTCGTATAAGAGGAAATTCAAGCCAGTCCTTTTAGAGAAAGGAAGGAGTAAAAAGAGTTGAGACCTGCAAGGTAAGTGGTGTCTAGGTCATAAAGACTTTGCATGCCATGCAAGAGAGAGTGATAATTATTTTATAGACAATGGGAAAACAGTTAAGTGTATTAAGCAGAAGATGAATTTAACCACAGCATGATGTGGCAATGTTTGCATTTTAAATAAATTATCTGGTATCTATATAAAGGATGGATTTAATGGCAGGTGAAACTGGAAACAAGGAAGCCATATCAGAAGCTACTGTAAGCATCCAAGTAAGAGGTCATGAGGAACTCATTGGAGAAATCCTATAGGAAGTAAGACCAGGAAATCAAGAGATATACTATTTCGACGTTTATTGAATGCTAATTGTGTAGAATGCTATGGGAGAAATAAACCAACTAATCCAGCTTTCTATGTAATGCTTCAATCTGCTTTACAGCCTCCCCAGTAAGCAGTTCCCCAGTTTCTGATTGGACCCTGCCAAATGATATGGAGCTACTCCCTCATGTCACGGTCAATTTCAATTTTAATTATTAGAAACTGCTTCCTTATATTGCTTTCTTATATTGAGTAAAAATTGTCACCTCTCCTACATCTTCTGGTTCTGTCCTTTGAAGCTTCAGTGACAAAGCTTAATCCCTGTTCTGCAAGACAGCATTTCAGGTATTTGATGACAGGAATCATGTTTCTCAAAAATCCTTTCCTTTTCAGCTAAAAAAAATTACTTAGTTCTTTGTAAGAGTCAACGTCCTCCACCTTCCCCCAGCACACAGTATGTTCAAATTCTGCCCGTTACTTAGCTCCAGCTTCAATGTCGCCACACTGCCTCCAGGTCATGTATCTATGGACAGACTCCAGCTTCCAATGGCCTTCTTAAAATGTAATGCTCAAAATTGTACCCCTCCTTTTGGGCAGTTTAACCAACACAAATTTGAACAAAGTTCTCTTCTCTTCCATCTTTTCTATTTCGGGATACAATGTCATTACTGATGCATTTATCTATGAGAAAAGGTCAGAAGTTTCAGTTGGGACAGTATTGTGGAGAGGCATGCTCCAAGTCTTGTCCTGGGACCAGCAGCATCAGCAGCATCTGAGAGTTTATTTAAAATGCAAATTCTCAGACACTACTCTGATCTGACTCAGAATCTCTGGGGCACAGGCCCAGGAATCTGTGTCTTCAAAAGTTTTCAAGGTGATTCTTCCATATGCTAAAGTTTGAGATGCATTTTTGTAGAGGGTCTTTGACTTTGCATCTAAGGAGCTTTAAAAAGCTCAAGCACTTACTTTTAAACAAAATTCTTCTTGTTTTCTCACATGAGGACTCAAGAAACCTTTCTGAGACCATGGACAGTGTCAGCATAATACACACATCTTTAAATGCTGGGGGAGGGAAACTCAAGGAGGCTAATTAAGTTTTACAATCCAGTAGTTGTGGGAAAGATTTAAAAAAGTAGAAAAAAAGAAAGAAAAAGAAAACAAAACAAAACAATATGCCTTTGGTCAATCCATTACAAAGAGGACTGAGCCGCTGACCTTTTCATTCTGCCTGAGCTGTGTGCGCAGCAACTCTGTAACCTTTTCCAGCTGGAATAGAAAGTTCAATTAAGTTTGTTGGCTCAGAAATCTGCCCGTGTCCCGGAGAGCAGATTAGGCACTTAGGGGCTGCAATTATCCATCTGCTGCTTCTGCAAAACTGAAAAGAATGCACACGTGCTGTTACCTATCTCTGGGCATATGCAGAGGCAGATACTTGTGTATCTGTATGCATGTGTGCATGCGGCGGCTACAGACAGGCAATGTCTGCAGCTGAGAAATTCAATCGTTTCCAAATTTGGGTTTTTATGCATTGCCGATGATGGTTTTAAGATAGATAAGAGCCTGAGAGTTGGGACCTGTCCAGTTCTTGGCCACCACATTCATCCTCTTATCCTTTCTTTATAGTTGGGTCTTTTGACTAGTACCTTAGTCTTCGCCCAGGTTTGAGGGCAGGGGATGGCTTTGGTCATGGGTAGAGGCATTTCAGGAAGCTGCTTTCAATATTCAGGGGACTAAACATCAAGTCTGTCTTGCTTGGGAAAGTAATATGTGTCGTGGTTAAGAATACCATCTGTGAAGATTGTGTCTGAATCTAGTGCTGCGATTACAAACTGTAAACTTGAATATATCTCTTTAACTCTCTGAGCTTCAGTTTCCTCATCTAAAATGGGGATAATAGTATTAACCTCAACGTGGCTGTGAAGATTAAATAAAATGGTGTATTTAGTTGTCTGGCACAT
Organism: Equus quagga; assembly: GCF_021613505.1. Taxonomy (NCBI): domain Eukaryota; kingdom Metazoa; phylum Chordata; class Mammalia; order Perissodactyla; family Equidae; genus Equus; species Equus quagga. The sequence goes on from NC_060267.1 coordinate 81,266,088, forward strand.
AGTTTATTTTTAGTAAATGGTAGCTGTGGTTTCAATAATGTCATTGAGGTTACTCTGATGTTAGGCTGTGGTTTTGGTGTCTGCATCTTTAAATTTCCCCTCTGATACCTATGTCCCATGTCTGGAAACTGGGCCACTATCTCCCTTTGCCTTGACAGCGTCCTTAGTGCCTCACTCACTCTCGGACTACACTTGTCTTGTTCTCCTGTCAGAATCGAGTCTCTGAATTTCACATCCACTTGAGTATTTTCTAAAGGTTATTCTTTAAAGACTAGGGAAGTGAACTTTTAAAAGTGTAAATTAGATCAAATCAGTCTCCTCACTCCCATCCCATCCCCCAGCAGAAAGCTCTCCAGTGGCTTTACATAGTATTTAAATAAAATCCAGACTCCTGTCAGAGGCCTGTAAGGCCCAGTAGGACCCGGTTCCAGCTTTAACCTCATTTTACATTCCTTGATTTCCGGCTGACAACGCTCAGAATACAACAGCTCTTTTTCAGACCTGTGATTACATGCAGATCCTTCCTGCCTCGGGACTTTTGCACAGCTATTTGTCTTCCTGGTCCACTCTTTCCCTAGGTTATAGTATCATTGACTCTTTCTCACCATTCAGTGCCACCCCCTTGGATAACCTTCCTAGACTGCTCTTTCTAAATTAATCCACAGTCACCCCACCCTCAAGTCACTCTCTTTCCAGCCCCATCCTTTATTTTCTTCATAGTTTACTTATTATTTACTTGCTACATATTTATTATCTATCTCCCTGACACCAGATTGTGGAGTTCATGAAAGGAGACACTTGATTGTTTTGTTCAACACTATATCTCCAGCAATAGAAAAGTTTCTGATGTATAGAAGATGATCAGTTAGCATTTATTAAATTAATAAGTTAAGGTGTCCCAGTCAGGGGTCTGAAGCCCCTCTTGATGACATTTTCCTGGGTCTTAGATTGTATTTTGCTTCTGGATCCTCTGTTGCTTGTTTCTAAAAGCCATTGATCAAGGCACATCGACACTTCTTGCTTAACCTCCCCAGACCTTTCTCTCTCACCAGTTTATTTGCAGTTATCTGTCATCATTGTTTCTGGATGCCATATTTTATGTGCTAGCTTTAACTTCATCCCTCTTCCATGCAGATGTCTGTACGCCAAGCACAAGACCAACTCCAATCGTCATGTTTGGAGCAAAATTCTTAATGAAGTCTACAATGCTTAAGGAGGTGAGATTTTCTTATCTACTCCTACAGCCTCACCTTGTACCATGCTGCCTGAGATACTGAATACGTAAGTGGACAATGGCCAGATGAAGGAACTGAGGTCAAGAAGAGTGAAGTTGTTTGTCTAGGATCAACATGTCTTGAAACTACGGTTAGTGGGAAATAGAGCCATTCTGGTGACCCTTGAATCATGATGCTATTGATTATAACCCTCATAACAGCTACCATTTATTTATTATTTATTTATTTATGCAGGAAAGATTTATCCTGAGCTAACATCTGTTGCTAAGCTTCCTCTTTTTTTCTTCTTTTTCCCCACCAAAGTACCCATACATAGTTGTGTGTAGTTGTTAGTTCTTCTGGTTCTTCTACATGAGCCACTGCCACAGCTTGACTACTGACAGACAAGTGGTGTGGTTCCACTCCTGGGAACTGAATACAGGCCACCAAACAGAGCATGCCAAACTTTAACAGCTAGGTCATCAGGCTTGGCTCTAGCTACTATTATTAAATGCTCATTATAGGTCAGAGATTGTGTTAAATCTTTTACATGAATCTTCTCACTTAATTCACAGAAAATTCTAGGATGAGAAAATTGAGGCTCAGAAGAGTTAAGGGATAGGATCAGCTAGCTAGGAAGGGGAGGAGTAGAGATTGTCATCTGGTTCTGGTTGACACGAACCCGTGGGTTTAACTATCGTGCAACCCTGGATGATAAGGTCATGCTCTCACTGAAATCATGCTACTGCTTCTGCTTGAGAGGAAACCAGAGATTTCTTATTTCTTTATGAACTCTTCCTCACTGCCTATACCCGGAGAACTGAGGTTTCACCCCACAGAACTTCCCAGAATGGAATAGAATGCAGTTCTGAACCTTAAGGAATCAAATGTCATGTGCAAGAAACATTTGGAGAGATGTATCAATTCATATCTCAAAAATGCCTTCCTGGAATGGGAAGATGAGAATTTCAAGGCAATCTAGGAATTTGGAAGTAGATTCTGAGGTGAAATAAAACTATGCATGCCTGTTAAATTCATAGACAGAAATCAAGGGACAAAAATGTTCCTGGAAAATTAAAGAGTGCAAATCTCTTGAGGTCATGTCTTGCTTTTAAATTCTGATGTCTGCCCTCCTGTCAGGCCACAGGCACACTGTAGGTGCTAACTTGTGCTCTCACTTCAGAAATTAAAGGGCCTTGATGACGTCTAAACCAGTATCCTCATTCTATAGGTGAGGGAATGAGGCTTAGCAGGATGAAATGACCCTCCAAATAAAAGTCTCCCGATTCCACACTCAATGCACACTGCATAGGATGCACAGCCACTTGAACTGAAGGTGAGATAAAAGAGGAAACAAAGAGTCATTATTTCCAATCACAACTGGGTCTAGATGTGATATAGGGGAAATTAGAGGTCACCTAATCCAGCTCCCCAGCTGGTGCTTAATCCTTTGTTGCCTTTTCAACTGAAGTTATAAACTCTAGGTAAACACTAGGAATGGTTAATGGCAGAGCTGGATCTAAGCCCCGGTTCACCAGACTCCTGACCCATTGTCTGTCCACTCCCCCATGCTGCCTCCTCAGGCTGCTCAGCTACCACAAAAGTAGCTGTAGCATGCTTCTCAGTAACCACCCCATGGAAACATATAGGAAAGCCTTTCTTCCTTATCCCTCATAGCTGTCATCTGCCATTCTTTTCCATCTAATGAAGGGAGTGTTTCTGGTCCAACAGCACCTACTAAGCAAAGGATAGCTTTTGACTTCCCTCTGGAACAGTTGCTTGTATCTGATTGGGTCTATTGTATAATGCAGTAAGCAGCTCTGTTCTATTTATGTACAATTTTAGCAAAAGACAAAATCATGAGTCTCATATAAATATGAAGTGAACACATGCCAAATATTTTATTTAACTCATGAATTAATGAGGGAACCAGTAAGATGTTACAACCCATTCAAAGAAAAATTTAAAGAACACACATAGGCAACCAGGAAGGCTGACAGAGATGACAAATAGATGCAAAACTGGTTAATATCCATAGGGCAATAATCAATTCATCTCCACTAGACATGGTTTGCATTTCTAGGAATAATAATCATTTGCATTATTATCAGTTTTCTTCAAATTGCAGAATGGTAAAATAGCTCAAAGACAATGAAAGGCACACCTACCCAGAAGGGTGGGGTAGAGAAGACCCCCAGTAATCTTTTTGTGCCCATTTCAAAATCTCTTCACAATTTTCTTGACAGCCCTAAGCGCTGATAATTTTTCCCCTGAGAATGATATCTCCAAATCTCTCTAGGCAGGAAATAGAGAGTGTCACTGTTAATCTACACACTCTCTCTCAGTGCCTCATTTGCTCACTCCCCTCTCCCTCTGGACACACATTCCATGACCAGATCTCACCGGTCTTCCACGGTTTTTCCTCAGCAAGCTGTCAAAACCATAAAGGGTCTGAACAGCCCATTAAGTCTTCCTTTTGGCTCTTTGTTGCCGTGTAACCCTTGAGAAGTCACTTGACTTCCCTGAGCCTCAGATTCTTCATCTGTAAAATGGTGATTATGGTTTCCGATTCACAGGGCTTTTGTTTCCAAGATTCAAATGGAGTTACAGGGGTTGGGCCACGTTTTCTTGATCTGGTTTTTCAGGGACAGATGTTAGAGATACACTTAGGTTATTTATTAAAAGGAGAGTTTACTCGAAGGAGTATAAGGGCATATTTGAATAGCCAATTAAAAACGAAAATATTCTATCAGCAGCACACTTACCTGGAGCTCTGTCATCCCAATGAAGATCATTTATGAAGTATATAATAATAAGAATGCTCATTATTAAGCACTTAGTACATGCCAAGTGTTTTATTTGCATTGTTCTTTTATCTTTACTGTTACCTTTTGAATTAGGTATATCATTATCTCCACTTCATAAATGAGGAAACTGGAGTGCAGACAGAGTAACTCTCTGAAAGTCCTACAGCTAAGGAATGCTTGTTCCAGGATTCAAACACAGCTCTCTCTTGACAGAAAAATGCATCCCTTTAACCACTGTGCAACACAGGCTTGTTGGAAAGTGATTGAAAACCACTTGGAATAGTAACTTGTTTGCAAATTCCTTCTCTCTGTGGTAAAATCTCTTTTTATACTTCCTCTAAGAATTTCATTAGATTAATTTTCAGTATCAAATGTAAAGCATCCATATTAGACATAGTTTGGGCCCGTCACTTCAAAGGGGAGATCTCACTCGTGTCTGTTTTTTACCAAAGCATGGGATCCCAGGCCATTCAACATACTAGAGGAATTCAGTATAGCCATTAAGAACACAGACTCGGAGGGCTGGTAGAATTTGTCTCACTGCCCCATGCCCCAACCCTTTATTAAACATTAGTTTTGGGGCCTGCCCAGTGGTGTAGTGGTTAAGTGCACACGTTCCACTTTGGCGGGTCGGGGTTCACCAGTTCGGATTCTGGGTGCGGACTTCATTCTCTTCTCCCTGAGTCCATCTGTGTTGGCCAACTCTTCCACTTGTGCCACATCCACCAGGACCTCACCACACAATGGCAGTCTGAACCCTTTAGTGGAAAGAATCCTGCCAATTCCTAACCATTGACTCAGTCAATATCCCAATTCCAAATTTCCAGGAGAAAGAATCTGAATGCCAGAATCCATCCTCTGGGTTGGCTCCACAATAGTATTCATAACTTATTCAACCAACTTTGCCCACAGGCAGCTGGATCATATAATATTAGGCCAGGCAGTGGGAACAACTCCCATGGGAAAGGAAAAAGTATCAGGAAAGGAAAAAGTAGTTTACCTACTCCAAGTAGGTAAACTACCACACATTTTCATATGTCAACTTAGACCCACTTGAATAATTCTTCAAACCACCATAAAGAAAATAATTTTCAGGCAGAAAACAAGGGGTGGAATCCTGACGATCTGGGTAGATTCTCACTATACTTCATTAACGCTCCAATTATTTACAGTGTATCCATTTCAGAGCCGAGGGAGATTTTTCCAGACAAATGATTATGTTCCTCCATCCAAGAAACTGAATTTACATGTGCTGGAGCTTACAGAACTGTGGTTGAGATGTTCCCCTCAACCACTGCTCTGAGTGTTTTGGGATGACTTTTTAGAGCTCAGGATTTGACTATGTCTTGACTATACCCTCTGACATCACTGTGAACCAGTGGGGAATCTTATCCTAATAGCATTTGACTGGAGGGTGGACACAAGAGAGATTTGTGGTATAAATATCCATGGGCATTACTATTAACGCCATCTATTCAGAGGCAAAGAAAGAAATGTGCTATAACTCTCCTCCCAGAGCATACATATTGAAGAAAAGCATTCTGCACAAACTCATTAGAGTGCCTTTATTTTGCTTATGCAAAGATAACTTGAAGGAATGGTGCTATATGCTGATTTTAAGAGGGTCAGCTAAGGTTTAGAAGATAATTTAAGAGATAATTTAAGATTCAGAGTTTTTTTTAAAAATGATCACATGGGATAGTAGGTTAAGTGTGGCAAAAATTCTAGCCTGGGAAGAGCTTCTGTTTGGAGTGGTGAGGAAAGCACTGAGGTAGTTGGCAGAAGACCTATGCTCAAGTCTTGGCTCTGATACTTCCTAGCTGCAGGGACTTGAGAAAGTCACTTCTCTAAGCTTGAATTCTATCCTGTGTGAAATGGGGCAATGTCTTTGTCATGGATAGTTGTGAGGATCAAAGCTAATAAGTTAATGAGTATGAAAGAACAAACAGTTAAGTTCTACATAAATATGAAAAGTTTTAGATCCGTCGTCTCATTTTACTGTTGGAGAAAGTGAGGATCTGGGGAGATCAAATGACTTGGAAGATGTCACCTAACTAGTTGATGTCATCTGATTGTAAAACTCACATCTCTTGACTCTCAAGTCAAAGCCAACAAGATACTAACTTCAAACCCCTAACTACCTATCAATTACTTGACTCTGTTCATGGTTGGGTGGAATTGTGGTTAAGGAGTTTGAAAGCAGACGTTGTCTCAAGTGTTACTGCTTACTAACTGGTTGATGTTTCATCCTTAAAAACATCAATTTTCTCATCTGCAAAATGGGTACAATAATAATAGGAAACTTATAGTGTTGCTATGAGCTAAAGTATGTAAATAGTTAAGTACGGTGTTTGGAATACAATAAATGCTAAATAAACATTAGTTATTATGATGGAGAGAAGAAAGAAGTGAACGTTTGGAGGAGAAGAAAAAGGAACTATTTTTCATCACATTAAAGTTTAGGTTAACAAGTTTTTTTTCTGGAGAGCAAGTGGAAGGTAAAATTGCTACATCTCTCCAAGTTGAGTCTGATATGTAAAGATAGCACTAAAGGATTATAGCATCGTGAATCCTTGAGCAGACGTCAACCCAGAAACAAGGATAGAAGAGTCCAGATCTTGGGCTGGTCCTCCTCAGAAACACTCAATTTCCTGCAGAGTTATATTAAAACTCCTTCACCTGACTTTCATAAATGAAGATGACTTGACTTTGACCTCTGCAAAATCCCATGTTACGGCCCCTTCCCCCTCAAAACACACTATGCTATACTACAATCACAATAGATTTCTCCTATTCTCTAATCTTTCCCCATACTCTGTTAATCTGAACTTGGCCCAGATTATCTCTCTACCTGGAGTTCCTTCCCAATATTTTATGCCTATAAAAATCTTATTTGTCCCACATGATTCAGTTCAAATGTCACTTCATCATTAAAATCTTCCTTAACTGAAGTCAGTGATTCCTTACCTTGCATTGCTATTCAACATGTTCCTTTATTTAGAATGTCTCACTCTGCATGTCTGTCTCTCCCACCCATGATTAAGATCCTTGAATACAGAACCAACATATGCTTCATGTCTATATTACTGGAAATGCTTAGTGTCAGGACTTCCAGTGATAGATGTTAAATATTAGTTAAGTTCAATCGAAATTTGTTTTTGAGCTTTTCAAAGAAGTGTGAGTTTTAGGAAAGATGCACATGTATCATTTGGTTTCTGCCAATCTTCAGATGATGCCACTTGTGAGAAACAGCACCAAAGGAATCGAGCAATTACTTGTTGAGCACATACCATATACCAGTCACTGTTCTAAGTTACATGTATAACATCTCTCAGATGTTAACCCTTACAAAAATTCAATGAGGTAGTTTCTACTATTACCCCATGCTACAGATTAATAAACTGAGACCTAAAGAGGCTGAATGACTCGTCTGAGGTCCAACAACTAATAAATGATGGATTCTGGATTTATCCCTGGAGTTCACACTTTTAACCCATATTAATACCCCTTAAGAGCCAGAGTAGCTCTCATCCCACCTAAAATGTCTTAAGGGGATTCAGCACCAAGGACAGCACAGTGCTTGCTCTCCTTTCTCTTGGAAGGTAGCCATGCCTGGCTCGCTTTCTAAATTCTGTTCCCACCGTCCCATAATCCCAAGTAAGAATAGACCAGGAACTGTATGGACCAGCCTGAGGGGAGCTTAGTCAAGAGGGCTACAGCCTGAACAATAAGAATGGTGATGCTATGGTGAAATTTTCCTGCTATTTTGTCCTCTCAGTAGAACATTAAGACGGGTTGCAGGGACAGTAAAACAGTTCCCATTGCCCATTTTCTCTCTCTCTGTAATGTAGCCAGAGACTTAAATACGATTGAGTTAATCTTTGAAGAAAACAGAAAATACTGTAACAATAAAGGCCGTAACATGGTTACAAATGAGAGCTACTGCTCCCTTCTGCATTCTAAATTCCGAGGATAATTCTGCAGAGCTTCATTACCAGAGTATAATTGTGTTATAGAACTCTAAATCACCCCGCTACACTTAACTGGCAATAACATTAAGATAGCGCAGATATTCATTTTAATTAAAACATAGCCTCAAACTATTTTCCTGCTATAAGAGGCAAAACTTTCTCCCCCACCCCCACCCCCTGTAACTTTCATTTGTTAGCACATCTATGGCTAGCAGTAGATAGGAGATTTAAACACAATTAGAAAATTCCACCTTATAAGCCAGGAGCAGTTAAAGCTTTGCTGAGGAAGATGAATATCAGGAAAGCTGGCTTGGGTTTTAATCTTTTTCTCATCTGTGAGGCATTGACAGCAGTTGTTTCAGAGAGGAAGGAGTACCCAGATGATCAGTTCAAGAATTATGCAAATAGGAATTGAAATGTAGTAGTCCAGACATTAACGAAAACTTTGGTAGCTCAGTAGTTTTCAAGAGTTTCCATTGCCAATAGCATAAGCATTCATTCATTTAACAAGTATTTATTGAACATCTATTCTGTGCTGCACACTGGGGATACACACATCAACAGAACTTGACTCTTTCCCTCAAATATACAGCAATCTAGTGAAAGAAATTGATATGTAAATAAGAAATTGCATTACAAAATGCTCTAAGGAAGATGTGGCTCAATATGCCTGTCTTTCCTCAGGATAAGAAATTTGGGATGGATTGTGGAGCACACACAGGCGTTTTACAGACAGACAAGTGAATGACAAGAGCAGAGGAATGATATGTTCAAAAACAGAATTCCATGAAATAATATAGACTATTCAGGAGATTCTAAATCATTCAGTACGGCTAGACTGTAGTGTGGAAAAAGTTGGGGGGAAATGATGTTGGTGAGGTCCAAGATGTGGAGAATCTTAAGTGCCCTGGCAAGGAGTTTGGGCTTCAGCCTACTGATGATGAAGAGATTTTGAAGGGTTTAATCAGGGAGCAATAGGGGCAGATAGGCAATGATAGCAACGTGATTATTGAGGTTATAGCACAGATTTTGTAGTTTGGCATTCAAGTCTTCAAACTACTGCTCCATCCACGCAGAAATATTAATAAAATAACAACAATGAGAACCAGATCGGCAACACTGATGAACATTTCTGAATGTACTCTATTTGTCTAATGATATTGTACAGTATCTTATTCAATCCTTAAATATTTAAGGATTAACATTCTCCATTTTACATGTGAGAAAACTCAGACACAGATAGATTGAACAAGTTGCCCAGAAAGATCACCCAGATAGAACTGGGATTCCAACTCAGGTCTGATTGATTTCCAATTCCCTGTTCAGAATCACAATCACTCAGTAGAATTTCAATGCCAATTATAGTCATTCTATTCAGCATTCTGCCTTTCCATCTCCTCATATAAAAGACGATCATGTAGATTTTTCTCTAAATAAGAATCAGGCCATTTGCAATTAATCTTACCCAAGCTCCTTGAACTTCCTAGACCTGTCTTCCTTCTCCTCTACGCATATCTAAATCCAACTCACACTTCAAGATTAGGCTCAAAGCTTATCTGTTCCAGCATGTTAACCATGAGAATTTTCTGTAATTGATAACTTGTATTGCATCTCAATCTCTGTTCTAGGTGTTGGGGTTACAGAGGTGTATAGGGCAGATAAGGACACTTTTATAATGGAGTTTAATTTCTAGGTTAAACAGCTAAGGAGTTTCAGAACTGGTATGAAACCCAGGCAGCCTTAGTCTACAGCAGCACTTTGTGAAGTGAAAGCTACTGGCCACATATAGCTATTGAGCATTTAACACATGGCTAATTCAAATTGATATGTGCTGTAAGTGTAAAATCACACAAAATTTCAAAGGCAGTACCAAAAATCATAAAATATCTTCTTGCTTATGTGTGTATATTGATATGTTAAAATTATAATATTTTATATACAAAGGTTAAGTAAAATGTACTATTAAAATTAATTTTACCTGCTTCCTTTTACTTTTTTTTTTAATGTGGGTACTGGAAAATTTAAAATTGCATGTGACTTGAATTGTATCTCTATTGGACAGGACTGGTCTATATTTAGTACTCCAGCCATTATGCTATATTACCTCCTTAATAAAGAGATAAATAAAAAAGACAATTGAGGAGAATGATGAACATTATGGTATTAACAACATAGTGATATTATAGAGCATGTCAATAAGTGGGTGGAGCTGGGCTTATTAGATGGGGTGAGTAAGGAGGTCTGTCTGAAAATGTGATATTTGAGCAGAAACCTGGAAAACAGCCATGCAAGGGACTGGAGGGGGTGCAAAAGAGTCAGAGAGGTTATTGCTTATACCACCAACTTCACAGTTAATATCTATTTTAAAAATATCTTGTTTATAACTCTTTTTTTAACTTAGCGGAGAGTATTGAGTATAATAGGAAGTATGTGACTTTAAAAAAATCACTTTGGTTTTTTTAATCTGAACTTCAAGAACTCCAATCTTGGGCATTCACTTAGCATCTGTGGACCTCTTTCGCATCTATGAAATGGAAAAAAACCTTCTTCCTAATTTATTGCAACATTTACGTAAGATATAGTATGAAGAAGAAGTATTTAAATTTCACTTTACGGGTCCTTCTTTTCTGGTTTGATTCTGAACTCATGTAGAACACAAAATGTCAATATCTTGTATCTTACAGCCCTCATGGACCCTATTATAGAACCTTGTACATGGTAGATGTGTAATAAAAGAGGTGAGTCAACATTCTTCATTAAATCACCGAAAGAAATGGAACAAGTGTATTTACCAGACCAGAGACTATTGGGATATTTTTGAGCCAATCTTCATAAATTGGATATTGTCCTGAAGAAGTTTCTGCTACTAGATTCCTTCTGCTTGTTTAATTAGAAGTGCTTTTCCAATCATCCCCTTTAGTGACGTTTGTAAATCTTTTAATAGTTGACAAAGTGCTTCTACATCTATTTGATCTTCACAGTTGCACTGCAAAGTTAGAAGAGCAAGAATCATTAGAAAACTGAAGCAAGAGACAAGGTGGCCCGCCCAAAGTTGAACTACTAATAAATGACAGAGCGGATCCTCTAAGTCCAGGCCCAGGGCATTTTTCACCACATTACGTTGATCCTTCTAAGTAAGAGTTCTTTATTAAGATGTCACATTTTGGAAGCTTTCTCATAATTTCCCTGTAGCCTCAACAATGCTCCCATATTAGCTTTCCTATGTCTAGGTACTTTTTTGGGGACATCAATGTTTAATATAGTGTTCAAAAATGTGTTGAATGATTGGGCACATACATCTCAATGGGCAGCTCAGGGTTTTGTTTTGTTTTTTTTTTTTTTAATTCTCTCTTGATTGCTTTGCTAAATCCAAGTTCTAAAGTGCTGGTGGGGTTTGAAACTCTTCAACTTGCAAGAAAAGTACTGCCATCTTCCCAGAGCTTAACTATGAATACTCTGAGATGAGAATAGACAAGGTTACAATGTCTCCAGGCTTCCAACTAGAGATTTCAAATATTTCTAATTTCTTCAATTTAGCTTCATTTAAATTTTACTGAGAGGTAATTGCACTGAATTAATATAGTTACAATTATGCTGAAATCAATCCATTAACATCTTGAAAATTCTTATTAATCTGGCAGCAACGTTATGGATAAAAACAGAAATACATCCTCTATTTGGAGTGTAGATTAATATAATAAGAATGCTGGAGTTAATTTCTCCAGGATATGAATTCCTTGAGACAAGACACTATAATATGTTTCTGTTTTCTGGTTTTAAAGTGCTGCTTTGAGTATATGAAGATAATATTTGCATGTAAAAGTACCTGAAACCACTTGTCTTCATTCCTATGTCATAAAAGGAAGTCTGATTAAAAGTCCAAATCACAGAGCCTTTTCTGAATTTACTTGTTTGCCTTTTAAGGTCTCTCTACTTTCTCTCCCATAAATATACTTGAGACAAAGAATGTGTATCACCCCTCTTTTTCCAACTTTGTGCCTAGCATAGTTCTTAGAGTTTGTAAATATGCTCAATAAACTGCTGATGATGGTGAGGGCAACCACAACATGACAATGGTGATGATTAAATTAAGCCATCAACAATGATATTTGTGTTTTTCATATATTAGATGGCTTAAAATGGTGTGTGCCACACAGAATTTAGAATTCACTTGAAATGTATTTTGAGTTTACCCAAAGTAGAATCCAAACATTGATTCTTTAAACATCAAATGTGCCATTTGTCTACATCTATATCTTATAATTATTGTCCATCAATGCTCATTCATTCAATGATTATTTACAAAGTATCAACTGTCTGTCTGTTGGTATATATTAGTGATTAAAACAGACATAAACTCTGAAGTCATGGAGCTTACAATTTAGTGAGAGAGGGAGACAATAAGGACATAAAAATGTTTAATTTAAAATCCATAACTTTTAAGTACTATGATGAAAATGGGCAAGGTTAATGAAAAGGAATAACAGAAGAATTCACCTTTGCCCGGTAAACCCCAGTAAACTTATTCTGGGGCCCACCTCTTTCTTTGTGGTCCTGGAGCAGGAGAGAAAGGGAGCAGGATAATGTTGCATAAGTCAGTAGGGGCCAGATTATATAGAGTATGTAGATTTGGAAGGTACTGAGCTTAACTTTAAGTGTGAAGGGAAATCACTAGAGCATTTAAAGCAGACGACTGACTTCATATGATTTATGTATCTAAAACAATCTTTTGACTTTTTTATGAGGAAGAGATTTGGAAAAGGTAAGAGCAGAAGTGGCCACTGCAGTAGTCCAGGAGAGAGATGTTGGAGCCCCTGGCGCAGTGTAGCAGAGAGAAAGACAGGCAGAAGTCTATGGATCTGAAATGCTTTTCACAAACAGAATTGATAGAAAGTTTGATAAGCATTTGGACGTTAACAAGAGAGCAAAGATTCAAGCATAACTTTAAGGATGTTGATTTGAGCAAATGAGTGATGGTAGTGGCATTTAATGAGATGGAAGGATAGAGAAAGAACAATATTCTTTGAGGTTTTGGACATGTTAAAAAGTGATGTCAGGTAGGCAGATATACAAATCTGGAGTTCTAGGAGAAATTTGTGCTAGATATTTACATTTGGGAGTTCAGCATATGTAAAGCATTTAAAGCAATGAAAATGGATACATTTTTCTAAAGAAAGTATACAGAGAAAGAAGGAGAATGAATCCTGAGGTGCTTCAACATTTAGAGATCAGATAAAGGAAGAAAAATACACAAAGAAGACAAAAAAAAAAGCAGCTACAGAGATAAGAGGGATTCTTAAGTGTGGTTTGATTAGAAAGGGGTGAATAACTTTGATTAAAGCTGCTAAGAGTTTCAATAAGATGTGGGCAGGAAAGTAGTCATTGGATTTGACAAAACTGAGATTATTGTTGACCTTGATGAGAACAGTTTCAGTGGATTGTTGAAGAAAAGCCAGGTTAGAGTCAGTTGATGAGTGTTCGGGAGTTGAACAAGTAGAGTTGGCATGAGTAGATAGCATTTTTTGAAGGTGGCTGTGAGAGTTAAGACAAGAAATGAAGTTGTAACTTGTGAGAGATGTGGAATCAGAAGAAAGTTAACTGAGAAAGGGGGAAGGCAGAGTATATTTGCATGGGGAGGAAATGGATCCCTAGAGGAGAGGCTGATGACACAGGAGCTAGGTGGATGAAAGGTGGAAAGAAGTGAGGAAGTGAGAGGAGATTGAATCAGAGACATTGTGAAAGCATTGGCCTCTGAAGTGAAAAAAGAAAAGCCTTCCTCAGATGTAACAGGAGGGAAGGAGGAGAAGACAAATACAAGCACAGATGGGTTTATATATTTGGTGGGTATTTTCTTCTTCATTAATGAAGTATTGATGAAGCTTAGATGGACTGGAGGGTGACACTAAACCAAAGAATAGGGGGCTGGCCCAGAGGAGCAGTGGTTAAGTTCACACATTCTGCTTCAGCAACCCGGGGTTCGCCAGTTTCGATCCCAGGTGCAGACCTATGCACTGCTTGTCAAGCCATGTTGTGGCAGGCATCTCACATACAAAACATAGAGGAAGATGGGCTCAGATGTTAGCTCAGGGCCAGTCTTCCCCAGCACAAAAGAGGAATATTGGCAGCAGATGTTAGTTTAGGGCTAATCTTCCTCAAAAAAAATTAATAAATAATAATAAACCAATGAATGGAAGGTATGAATACAGTTATCTCTGTGTCTGAAGAAGCAAGATGACTAGAGAAATATAGAGGGATTATGGCACAGGGTTTGGAGCACATTTGAGGGTTGATACCATAGTTTCCCCTAAATTTGTTCACATGCCTGTGTACTGGCACTGAGTAGGTATTTAGGATGGATTTCATCTAGATGTGAGAAAATATGAGGAGTGAGAACAAAGGAACTGACAGCTTTTATAATATGGTGGTAATAACGATGGCCCACAGAATCCAAGTTGAATCAGAAAGGAAACAGAGGCAGGAAGTCTTGATGGATAGTGTTAAAGTGGTGGGGTCAATGGATTGGAAGACATGGAGACTCATGATTGGATGTTTGCATTAGAAATTGTGAAGATGATGTGTCAAATGATGTGGATCTACAGTGTGGTCCTGGGAACAAGAGGCTGAGATGGAGTGGAGGCAACATTCATGTGAGGTAATTAAGGTCAAGGACCTGAGAGATCTGAATGCTGGATGTGTCAGATTTTGACGTTTCCAAGAATGAGGATAGACAATGGCATAGAGAGACAGATTGTGATACATGAGCTAAATTGGAGAAGGACAAGAGTGTTGGTAGATAACCACAATAAGGAAGCAGGGAGAATTGAATATATTTCAAAGAATATAAACTTTTGCAAAAAGTAGGGGACTGGCAAGGGATGGAAGAAGTGTAGTTACTCCAACTACTAGTCTGGAGGTATGTGACATATGAGAGAAAAATTGCCCTCTCGATAAGGCTGTGGAGAATACAACACCCTCAGGGAACAGACATATTTCAGGTAAGCCAAGAGGGTGAAAGGATTGTTCTAAAAAGAAACTGTGGACATAAAGAAGATTGTGAGTCATAGATAAGGAGTACTACATGGCCCAGGGGAAGAATTTGTAGGGCAGTTTTAGGCATGAAGGGATTAGATCAGCTTAAGACAGAACTAAGGAAGAGTGCCTGTCACGTAATAGATACCCTGTCCATGTCAGCTTTTGCTGTTCCTATTCAATGGGCACGAGATTTGGAGGTAATGCGTTACCAGTTAAGCTTGGAATTCTGGCAGTCACGTCCAGAACATGAATAATGTGACTCCATAAAGCATCTACTTTCAATCTATTAACTCCATTTCCTTAGGTGGAAACAGATCATAAGTTGAGATTATAATAAAAAAGAATAATTATCTTCACAAGTGAAGCATGGACAAAATCTGCTATGCTACTAGTTCCCCAAAACAAGGTATTCAAAACTGAAATACCAATGTCGTTACACATTAGCATTAACTTTGGTATTATCTACCAGTTTGTTGACTTTTAAGCTTCTTAGGATAGTTTTACCATTTTCAGTATTTCCATGTCTTTTGAATAGTTACTTTACCTCTATGAGCCTTGGTTTCTTCATGTGTAAAATAAAAATACTACCTATCTATCTCACAAGATTTTCATCAGAAACAGGAAAACATCAAAAATACTACTATAAAGGAAAATTGATGAATATTGCTTTCAATCTTGCCCACATTCAGAGTATTGCCTGAAAAGGGAGGCCTACCTTTTTAATATTATTTGTAGATAAATTATCCATATCTGTGTTTCCAGGAGCAGTTGGCAGTAAACTAAACATCAGGTCTTTTCCACTTCCACTCTCATGTGAGGTGGGACAGACACTATGGGACAGCCCAATCCAAAGTCCCTTCTCTGAGAATTGGTCCCTTCCCTAATCCACTGTGGAGGTTTCCTGATGCCAATTTTGTCCCATATGACTTCACTGTTTAGAAGTGGGAACGTTTCAGATGAGTTGGTAAAATTTTCTAGCACAAAAAGGCAATACCCCATGGAAGCTACAAAGATGAAATTCAACTGGGCCTCACAATGAGTAGATCCACAGACTGAAAAGCCATAAGAAATCAGGGAAGCTATTCTCCTTGAGGTCATGGCTTCAGGTTAGCTTCATTTGCTCTTTCACTGCAGACTGCCTTCATCTTCTTGGCTTGTACATGACCCAGGCACAGCCACCCCCGCAGCAACTTAACAAGATCTTCCATTTATTATTGTAAGCTCACAGATGTAGACTATTCTAAATATGGAGATATTGTGGATAACAAATACTACCCTAATAAACTTCAAAAATCAACAACCTGGCAAATGTTAATACAAATGTGTGATGAGGTGACATTGGCATTTCAGTTTTTAATGCCTTCTTCAATTTGAATGCTTTGCAGCATAATAGGTAAGAGCACTATAATGTGATGGTTAAGAATGGTTAAGGCTTCAGATATTCCAACTTTCTAGGTTCAGATTTTAGCACCATCACTCAGTCACAATTTGACGTTGGGTCAGTTGTTAATGCTTTACTTTCCATATTTATAAAGTGGGTAACTAATAGTACCTACCCAATAGGGTTGGAAGAATCACATGTGTCAATAACAGCTAAAAGCACTTAGTTTAGTGGGTTGCATATTTAGTGCCCTACTAAGTGTTAATGATAATTGATATTCTTCAGTGACTCTCCTAGAAAGGCCCAACAACTCATTTAAAATTCCCCTATCACAAGAGAATGGACCATAGTTTGTAAGTTAAGTGCTTTGAGCAGAATGGTAGACAAGCAAGTAGTGGTAGAACACTGCCCAAAGAAAATTCAACCAGAATTATTCCATCATTCCAGACAATTAGCAAAGAGAGCACAGCTGTCCCAAGTGAAACCTAGGGCATATTGTCTTTCCCAGTAATGATGACTGGAAGAAAGACTCGACTGAGTCTTAACTGGGCTTGAAATAGTTCCATTTGCCTAGACCAATCATTTCAACACTCTGAGTCCCAACCATAAAATGAAGAAATTGAACTAGATTGCTCTCAGTGATCACCTCCAGCTCTGACACTCTGTAATCCCACACTGAGTGCTCTGTTGTGCGGTGATACAATATGGAAATTGCCAGTGCGGGCAAGTGAAACCTCAACATGAACTGAGCAGATAGCTGGCGATTACACAATGGGAAATGTCGAGAAAATAACCTTATGGAGTGGAAAGTATTGGATTGTCTGATTATGACTTACTCTCCAATATGAAGATATAACCATGCTTGGCTGCTCAAGGGTGAAAATGTGGTAATGTGTTAAAATGCTAATGAAATTGGAATCCTATAATAGATGTTTAGAACAGTTTAGGTTACCAAGACATGGGAAGTTAGAGAGCATAGCTCGTAAATCCTGATGATAAGGCCAAACTTCTCAGAACACTCAAGGCCTTTTACAGTCTGATTCTAACTTGCCTTTTCAAGCTCATCTTTCCTCACACACCCTCATGCACCCTTTGTTCAATCCATAATAAGCCATTGACATTCTCCATACACAGCAGACTCTTCTTTTTCACATGTGCACAAATTCTGTTGCTTCCATCTCCATATTTCATGTCTCTTCATCCCACTGTTATCATCTATTCTGAGTCATCATCACTCACCTCATAGAATTACTCCGAGGAAACCTTGACTGGTCAACCTGCTTCTAGTCTTTGTGCACTCTAATCCATTGTCCTTACAGCTACCAGAGTATTTTTCTTAATCACGTAACCAATCTTGTCTCTCTTGCTTAAAATTTTTAATGATATTTCACTGCCTTTAAGACAAAATCCAAATTCTTCAATATGGCTTGCAAGATTTTTCTTGCCCTATCATTCAGCTACTGCTCCTAGCTCATCTGGCATCTTTTGCTTCCTTACATAACATGCTCTAGCCTTGCTGACAGAATTTCACTTTCCCGGACAAGATAAATTCTATCTCACCCCTGGACCTCCACATGCTACTCCCTCCACCTGCAATCTCACTCTCTCACCACCTCTTGCCTGACTTACTTCTACACATGGAGACCCTCCTCTATCACCAAGCTTAGATGGAGGCCCTCACGGCTCTTGTACTTTTCCTATTGTAACACTTCCATATTTTTGCAACTACCTATTGAATGGATTAATGCTATTTCGTTTACTTAAGTGCTCTTTAGTCCCCTTTCCCAGGCAACTGTTTACTTGTTGTCAAAGCCCCAGCTCAAATGTTACCACCTTGGGAAAAGCCCTCCTGATCCCACAAAGCCATTCCTTCCTCCTTCTTCAGTGCTGTCATGGAAATCTGTACAGAGTCCTGTTTGTCACAACAAATCCTATTACTAAAAATTAGAACATTGCTCGAGAGAACATTTCACAATGTACTACAGAAAAATACACTATTTTGTGGTGATGCAGAGAATGATGGAAAAATTCAGGTTCTAAAATAACTTGGTACGAAAGTAAATGCCAAGACCTAGCTCTAGGGTAGGGCGGAATGGGATTAGGTATTTTATCTGTGTGCACACATGCACACACACAAGCACACACCCTTCTGAGATTCCATATGATCATTCTTGGACATGACTAGTCCTCTAAAATTCATGTGAGTATTTGAACTATCATTTTTCTTGCCAAGTAGCAATAATTTCACACCTTCCATGTTTAAAGCTCTCAGTAAGATGTGGCCAAGAGCATAAATGTTACTTCCCTTTCTTTCATAATGTAATGATCTTCCTGTTGCAATATTAATCAATAACTAATTTCATAGTTGGACAACTGTTTTTAATGACCTAGTACATTGGAGGTATTGTTACACAAGTCTTCAGATCATTCCTTGAAGGACCTGTCACCAAAAGGGCAAATTCATTCACTTGTCATATAGTAGGAGCCAAAAGCCTCATTACACTAATTAAGGAAAGACGCATTTGGGTCTTTGCTGGTTGAGAGCTAAAAGGTCTCATGTCTGGACCTGAAAGGGGAATCAAATGGAGTTATCCAGTCAAAGACATTTTGAATAATACGAAAAGGGCCCCACACTTGTTAATTGTGAAACTATCAGCTCTTGGGTGTCTGCTTAAGTTTGTTTATATTTTAAAGGAATGAATCTACTTAGTCTTGATGGAACAGACAGAACCACAGATTTTCCAGGCCTCTTCTTCCCGTAAGTTTATTGGCCTCTAAGAACACTATCTTCCTTTGGGTGACCTTCTGATGGAGTATCCTGAGCCTCTGAAGAACTGAAGTCAGCACCCACTCTGTCTTCAAGTAGTTTGCAAGGAATGGATGGGATGAATAGGATGGTGAATAATTTTTGTCTAACTCTTACTAATGCTGATATCCTTGATGTATAAGATTTAAGCATCTGATGTTTAGACTAGGATGAAGCAAAAAGCGCATTATCTATTATGTTCCAGGTGTCATCCTTTAACATACACAAAATTCTCAAAATAACCCTGAGAAATGTATTTTTTTTTTAATTTTTATTTTATAAATGAGGAAGCCAAACTTCAAGAAGTTAAAGCTAGCTGGGATTTAAATATGCCTTCTAAAATCACTCCACTTTCTGCTACACTACAGCAACCTTCTATTTTTCTCAATATTCCACCTCCCTATATTGTAACAGATACTCTCTCTCTCTCTCTAGATAGACAGATAGGTAAATAGACAGATATAGAAATAGATAGAGAAATCTCTAATCTCATCATCATTACTAGTAATTACCTTAGATTCATCTTGGTTTCCAGATCCATACATTCGGTAGACTTAAAGACCTTCCAACACACGATTCTTATCTTGTCACTCTTCTGAGAAATAGTCATTCAGAATAGCTCCTGCTCTCTTCAACTTGTATTCTATCCATAAATCAAAGTCATCAATACGAATTTTTTAACATGTTTTACACTTTCCAAACTTCATGTGTTAGCTCCTGCTGTACCCTCTGCCTAGAATTCCCTTCTCACGAGCTGTCACTCACTGGACTCCTTTTACTCTTCTAAGCCCATTCAAAATTTTTCCACTTCTTGGACATCCTTCCTTAATCTCACTTCCTACCCTCTGAAAATCTGATATACTACCTCTCGTTCTCTGAATCACCCTAGTGCATTACAATCATGCACCACATAATATTTCGGTCAATGACGGGTTGCATATATGATAGTTGTCCCATAAGATTAGCACCATATAGCCTAGATGTGTAGTAGGCTATACTATCTAGGTTTGTGTAAGTACATTTTACGATTTTCGCACAATGATGAAATCATCTAACGACATGTTTCTCAGAATATATCCCCGTCGTTAAGTGATCTGTAACAGTATTTGGATTTACATGATGATTCTTAACCCCTTCTACCTTGGATTATGTGTGTGCCAGGCTACTTTTCCTACTAAACTTTAAACACTTTAAGTACAAGTCCAACCTCTAACTTTCCCATCTGTGCACTTCAGAACCCAGGATTCTCTTCCCCTTTGGTCTGTTATTAATGACTCAACAGATGATTTCTGCCCATTTGAAGCTCCAGGAAAGTGTCGCATTCCCATGTCCCATAGGCAAGCCTGCAAAGCAAACAGATTAGCCAGACTCCACCGGGCCAGGTTTGTTTTGCAATGTCCCTTCAATAGCCCTGCATTTAGCTCTGCATGGGAGGGGATGCATTGCCAACCTGAAAATGAGATATCTGGATCAGTCAATGTTAGCCAAGGGCTATGATGTAGAAAATATTATTTGTAAAAGAAACACTACCCTGTAACAGAACTAAAAGCTCCCAGATTCTGAGAGGAATACCAATGCTCTGTTTCTCAGAGAAAAAAAATGATTTATTTTTTCCCTACTGCAGTTTTCATTGTTTTCCAAAATCAGACCTGGCTTAGTAGCTGTTAGAATACTTACAGACAGCACAATTCCCCTCCTTCCACTGCACCATTTCAGTCTGTTAGTTAGCTCACTGATGACTGACAGAGAGCTTTCTTCTTCCTCCCTCCCTTCCTTCCTTCCTTCTTTTCTTCCTTCCTTCCTTCCTTCCTTCCTCCCTCCCTCCCTGCCTCCCTCACTCCCTTCCTTCCTTCCTTCCTTCTTCCCTTCCTTTATTCCTTCAATATATTCTATTCTGTGTTAGAAACTGGAGTAAGATTTGGGTGCTATTAAGGTAACGTTAAATTGGTATTATGACCAGGAGACTTGGACATCTTCAAATACTGTCCCAAATCTCTCCTCAAAGTGCCTGAAAAAATACAAAGAAAAGTGACAGTACTGTTAGCTCTGGCTTTAGCCCAAACCCAATGCTCAAAACTCTGGTAAGATGGGCCCAATCATTTCTTTTTGTCCTAATCTTGTTAGCCCTAACTAGCCTTGGATCAAAGCAGACTAGAGGGCCTGCTCTGTCTGTTTCATTACCTGCAATGGCCGAAGTCAATCACTGAATCTTACCACTAAGAGGTAAAGAAAAACTGATCCAACCCATCCTTGCCATAACTAGAGGAATGGCCTGCAGCATATTGTAGGAAGAGAGAAATGAAACTGCGATACAACCATAATTATTCATTTTAAAACAATCACAGTGAAAAAAAAATGCCCACACAAAACAGAACAAAAATCCAAAACAGCTCAATGGGTGAATTTACATATGACCAATGAAGTTCAGGGCTCCTCCTCCTTGGGGAGGGAGGGAAATGCTTTCATCTTGATTCATTAGGGAGAGCCTTTAAATTCTTCCTGGAAATCAATAGGCCTGTTCCATGCCAGGCGCCATGCTACGCTCTGGAGACATAAAGAAAAACAAGACCCAAAGTCTCTGTCCTGGAATAATTCTCAATCTAATAGGTAAGGCAGATGAGTAAATAACTCCAAATCTACATGCAATGAGAAACAATAAAGGCAGAGCTGATGTTAAGCTGATGGGCCCTGGTATGACCACACAGATTGATAAAATGTTGAAATGTTCCAGACCCTTTTGTAAATACCTGCTTTCTTGAGGCGTGGGTGACCACTAGGCTCGCCCTCATTTCCCTCACCAATCTTGGGCCCTGTATTCCCCTCAGACTTCACAGACCAGCGGGGGTCTTCAAGCACCTTGTTTCAGATGAACAGTTGGTGACAAATCTGATTTGTCAATGCTTGAGATAACCCCAGAATGGAGGTATGTGCAAAGAGCTATAGCAGGACAGAGAAGAGAAAATTCCTGTCTAGAAAGGTGTGAGTCTTACAAAATATGTACAGCTTCACAGAGGAGGGGACATGAACCAAGGCTTAAAGACTGAAGAGGTGCTCACTGGGTGAACTTTACAGGCAAAGCATGCACCACGTATCAAGGTAAAGAAGAGAGTCCCATGAAAACAGAATTAGCTCAATGGTTCTTGGATGAAAAATAATCAAAAGGAACTATAAAAAGGAAGGATAGTATCGGGAGATGATTCTGAGAATTAAGTCAAAGGTCTTGTACGCTTTCCGAAATTTTAATGGGAGTGTGACATGACAATTATGTCTATCATTAGACAAATAATTGGAGGAATGTAAGTCTTGTTCATGTTTTCTTCATTCTAAGCTTCTTTTTTGGATGGGTCCACAAAGAGAAGATAATAGGTTAGTTCTCTCTGACATAATCGCAAAAAAAAATCAGAACTCTTTCCCTAAATCCTTCTCATTATCTGTGATGAATTTTTCATAGTGAATCTCCTTTCTTCCCACTCTGCTTATTGGAGAAATAAAGTCATTGTATGTATTAAATACTATGGCAGTTATAGGTGGCCGGCCTGGTGGTGCAGCAGTTAAGTTCACACGTTCCGCTTCTCGGCGGCCCGGGGTTCGCCGGTTTGGATCCCGGGTGTGGACATGGCACCGCTTGGCACACCGTGCTGTGGTAGGCGTCCCACATATAAAGTAGAGGAAGATGGGCACGATGTTAGATCAGGACCAGGCTTTCTCAGCAAAAAGAGGAGGACTGGCAGTAGTTAGCTCAGGGCTAATCTTCCTCGGAAAAAAAAAAAAAGAATTAAAAAAAGTACTATGGCAGTTATGATTTCTTTGATCAAATCAGAGCTTTGGTTTCAGCAAATTTATGCAGGTACTATAATACAAGATTTGGAGTATGGGTCTCTGTTCATTTGACAATCTTACAGACTTTGGGCAGAACACATGGTAGAGATCTGGGGAACTCAGTTTTTCATCTAGATATCCCCCAGTGCCTCAACAGAGCAGGTGCTCAGTGTTCTCCAAATTTATTAATCATTACTCCCTATCAATCTTCATCTTTCTGAAATAAAATGTTATTCTCCCTCCAGAAGATGTAATTAATGCCCTCCTTCCCTCTGGCTGTTTTAATCACTGTTCTCTATAATAAATCCATCTTATTATCACTTCAAGGAGCAGAAGCCGGAGCTCCAGAGGCATACCAGTCCCTTGTATAAAGGGAAATTCCACGGTCTTTGTTCATGACCAACACTTATCAAACTCCCATTAAGTTGGGTTGAGTACCCACTGCGTGTCAGGAACTGTGAGACCTACACTGAAACTCCAAACATGAAGAGGTTATAGGCCCTGCCCTGGCTTTCTGAGGTCTCTGCACATGAAGGATACAAACGGGTGAATCTGTAATTCTATGGGTTTTCCAGGTACAAGTGTTCTTTTACCAAAGATATTAACTTAGGTCAATGTCTCAAGGATATAGTTTGTTTCCCAAAGTATGTTTGGTGGACTGCTATTTCTACAGAGTGTTAATATGTTGATACATAAGCAAAAGGTTTTGCTGATCAATTATATTTGAAAATCACTGGGTAAGCAAGACTTTTTACTGCAGGACTTCTCACAAGCCTTTATTAAGCACCACGCATATTGTGGCTATCCAACATGGGACAGGTCTCCCAAGTCCAATCAACTAGGAAACCTTTTGCTGCAGATTATCTCAAGGAGGATGAGGTTCCCCAAAGAATATACTTGGGACAATGTTAATCAGCCCCTGTGCTGGGTAAGGAATGAGCCCATCATCTCAAGAGCATTTCTTGCCATATTTCCTCTAATTTCATTTCTTCATGTTCATTTACTTATTCTGGAGCCCATCTGACCTCATGTGCCAACTCCTCCCATCTCATGAGTTCTTTCTGCAGGGGGTTCCTAAATCGCGACATTTCACTAGCTAGAAAGGTTTGGTGGCATCATGATTCCACTGTAAATGTATATGATTTCTAGAATGTTCAACAAGATCAATCTCAGTAACCATCTCTTCTTAAAAACAGGGTTTTGTATGTGTGTTTTTGTGTGGGTGTGTAGGTGTGTAGATGAGCATATGTGTGGTGGTGGATGCTTTCTTTTACTTCTCAAGCTAGAAAAGTTCCTGTTTATTACTACCCACTAGTTTCCTTTTTCTAAAGTATGACACATTATACCTGCTAAGGTATTGTGCTCTTAGAGAACCTAAGGAAACATGTTTTTATGATAATAGAATCCATAAGTCTTTGCTAAATTCTTAATTTTGATAAAATTCCACTTTATCAGAATGAAGGTACAGGAAGTTATATAAATCAACATTTGGCAAATGATATTCTATGCTGACATTTCTGTTCACGACTTGGTATTTTATTTGGGTGATAGACATCTGCTGAATTTATTAAAAGCAGTTGACTTGTCTTAAGGGGTCAGCTACTATTGATGAATGCTTTTCTTCTCAAGAACAATTTTAGCAGCTTCTTTTTGTGTTACTCATCTTTTCTTGGAGATAATAGTTTAAAAGTATTTCCAATTCATTTATTAATAAGTGTTGCGCACCTACTATTTGTCTGTCATCGTGTTAGAGGCTTGGGGTACAATGGCAATCAAGACAATGCTTAGATGTCCGTATGTGATGAGATGGATGCTTTTGCTGAAACATGGCTGAAGAGTGTGCAGAAGCTTCAGGGTTACACAAATTACACCCCCAAGCCCCCGCAAGGCACAGTTCATATTTTTGTGGAGCCAGAGGAGCTAATGAAAACACAATGGTTTTGAGTGGTGAATGCCTTCTTGATAGACTGCAGGACAGAAAAGAATAAAGGATTGACTGGTGGTTCTGAATCCTGGGAACAGCTCTCTCACATGTGATCATGGAGAAGCAGCCTTAAGGATCCAGAAGTCTTCTCTCATCTTCTGTAAGCCACCTTAGTGCTATTGTCACTTGATATTTTAAGGCATTGAAGTAATTGAGAGGGGAGAAAGAGGTGATAAGAACTACTATAAGAAGGAATGGCTTCTTTCTTTGTAGTGTAGATAAGAGGTTGTCTACCTTGAATTTGCATCAGAATCACATGGCGAGCTTGTTAAAACACAGCAGAGTTCCTGATTCAGTAGGTCTGGGGTGAGGTCTCAAAATATGCGTTTTAAATAAGATCCCAGGTAGCTTTGATGCTGCTGGTCCGAGGACCACTCTTCTCCATGGATGTAGAAGTTCTCAGTCACTCAAGTTCTTCCAACTGAAGGACAAAAAGTAAGTGAAAGTATTTATGGCACCAATTACTGAGTGGAAAGGTGGAGGAATTGACTACATTGAATAAAACCGATATTTTTGAGAACTAATAGAGCCAGAAGCCTGAGATCTTATTAATAGCGTCATTGTCACATTTAACCCCACCACACATCTAGCAGATTAGCACGTGTCAAAGCGAAAATCAATCCATTAAGCAAGGAACCAAAAAGAGCTATTTTCCTCACTAAAGACTTAAATATGGTATACCTGTTATCCATTTGTATGAGAATTTTCTTTTTAACAAGTATATATTAAATGCTTCTTGAGTCTCAACTGTAAGTCATTGGCGGAGGCTGAGTCTCTTCTCTTGAATGAGTCACCACTTACAACTTCGCTAAGTAAGAATGAGAGTTAATACATTTGAAGTCCTACTCAGGGTAGATGCCATGATTACCATCACTAAGGTTCCATAATTGCTCAAGGACTTTCTCTTTAGACTGTAACTTCATGAAGGACATCATCAATCTTCATTTCTCGCTATAGTATCCCCAACGCTTAGCAAAGTGCCTTGCATATTGCAGGTGCTCAATAAATTTTCCTGAATAAATTGATCCATCACATATGCAAAATAGAGCAAACGTCCACAGTGATTAAAGTAGGCTAAAGGTCTCCTCCCAATTTCCTTTATGTGTTGAGGATGCTTGTTAAAAAGCCAACATAGCACTTGGAGGGGATTGTGTTACTTCATTAGCATCTTTATACCAATTACTCCAGAATCAGATGGGGTTCAGGGTCCAGCCTCCACCTCTGTCCAGGAGGGCTCTTCTTTCTTAGGAATGGGGACGGAGGGATAGATCCCTGAGTAGAGAATGCTAGGGAGGGCAGAGCTGGTTGGGGCAGGGAAGGCGAAAGACCTGGGTCAGCAAAGGGCAATTTGATTGCTCAGAGCAGCCTAGGTGGGAGAAGAGGAGAGAAGAGGACTCTGGAGCCAAACTTCCTCCCTGGAGAACTGCCTCTGCTGGCAGGGATCCAAGGCAAAATTACACTATTTCACTTTTTGAGTGCTTCATTTTTAGACTCATAGAACTGTGGAGCTGAGGGACCTTACAGTTCCTCTGATTAATACTTAAGTATCTTTTACCAAACTCCCATCAATTACTGTGATTGTCTTGACTAGACTCTCCCTGAAGAAATCCAAAAGCTAGGAATCCATTCCATCCAGGAACAACCCATTCAATTAAACATTAGTATTATTCCAGTCATTATTAATATTAGCATTAGAGGCTGCGACATCTTGAGAACTCTGCCTCAGCTTTGGTGGGAACTATGGTAAATATGCTATCTCATTTAATCCTCACAACCATAAGGTGGGTGTAGTTATCTCAATCTACAGACCAGCAAACTCAGGCTCAGAGTTTGGCTGACACAGGAGCTGCGGAATCAGAGTGCTTAATCCAAATCCCAGCTCTGCCTCTGACATGCTGCTTGAACTTGGGTGAGTCATATAAATTCCAAGCACCCGTTTTATCACCTATAAAATAGGTGTAACAGTCATCTCACTGTGAAGATTCCATGAGATAATGTAGGTGGAGAGATTACCAGCATGCCCAGAACAGAGTAAGGCCCCAAACCTCAGGTGAGGGAATGTCAATAGCATAAAACAGGTCACCAAGTCACCACAGGGGTAACGAGGTATCAAGCACAGTGTCTTTGACCCTGAATCATGCGCCAAATGCCAACACTATCCTGCCTCCTTCTCCCAATGTACATCTGACAGTGCTATTCTTATACACTAAATAGAATACTGTCCAGATCACCTTTCCCATGTAATCCAGAAAGTTTTGATAAAGGAAGGGATATTTGGGAAAAGAGATGACAAAAAGATTGAGTTTCATAATCCTCAAGTTGAAATGATGATTTCAGATCCATCGTGGTCCTTGCAAGGATTCAAGGGGCTTCCCTCAAGAGAAATCCTGTTTCCCCTGCAAAGGCCATCATCAGGTGAGTTATTGTTTTACCTTCATGGACCACCCCCCCCCCCCCCCCCCCCCACACACACACACACATGCAAAGGCCTCTCCTGCCTTTGGACCCTGCCCTTAAATGCCACAGAAAGCAATGCATGCTTAGGTCATGAACCTCACAAACAGGAAGCTCACCCCCAGCCTTTCCCAGAAACCACTAGGGACCGTATCTCAAGCTGTCAAACTCCCAAACTCCTTTATGAACAAGAAAACAATCTTCCCTTGGTGAAGATTCCACAAGTGGCTGGAATAACCTGGCAGAAAGGAACAGCTAGGGCTGGTCGTAAAATGGCTTTGTGAAGGACAGGCCAGTCTTCCGGGGACAGGACAGAGAGGAAAAAATATAGGCAGCTTAGAAACTCATGGATTGCAGACTTAATTATCAGACTATTCCTGGAGAAGGAAATACATATCGTCTGATACAGGCACACAAGCTGATAAATATTTAATGGACAAATAATGAATCTTAGCATAAATATTTAATGGAGCAACATCAAGGTATACAACGGTAGGGAGTGTGCTGAAGGAAGGAGGCTGCAGATGGTAAGACAATGGAGCTGGAACAGGAGTAGAGATAGGTCCAAAAAGTATCCGGCTCTCTGAGCGGCAGCCGGGTCTCTTTTGAAACCAGGTCGGTTGCTCAAATAGAAGAATTGATGAGCTGCTTTGCAGAATGTAAACTGCTGTGGAAACAACAGGAGGTAGTATTTTTATTAGCAGTTTCACTATTTGTAAAACAGCATACCGTTGAGGGAGTTAGTAAGAGCAAAATAAAAATCTAGGTGGGATGAGATGATCATTTCCTTGAGAGGGTACCATTGTTTTTACAGGTGTATGGATTTGGGAAAGTGAAGCCTGTTCAGAAAGAGAAGAAGCAGGTGGTGCAGCTCCCAGGAAAGCTCTAAGGACAGCTTCTATTTACCTTGAAGCCATGATGTGGTCAAGGTATATGAGTGCTAGGATCGTAGAATGCATAAAGATAGATGTGGCTCTGAGATTATAGAGTTTACTATTGTCCAGTAGAGGTTGTAACTCACAAATTACCATGAAGTGTGATCAACATCAGGGCAAGGAAACAGCTTTGAGAACATCAGGATAAATCAGGACTAAATCAGAGAAGACTTCCTGGAGGGAGCATTTCAGGTCCCTCTTTGATGAGTATTCTGCTGACACTGTAATCACTGGTTTATTTGTCTGGCTCTTCCCCTTTAATGGAAAGCCCCATGAAGAGAGAGCTCCAGGGGCATTAAATGGCAATCCACAACGTGACAATTAAAAGGGTCTTGAATGCCAAGGTAAGGAATTTTAATTTGAACGAATAAATGATAATTAAAGCCAACATACCCTTGTTGACGGGAAACGTGTGCATACGTGTGTGTACAAATGCTTCCAGCTCTTGGAAAAGTGTGTCCTTGCGGTTGTGAAATGTAAAGCAGGTAGAAAGCAGAGCAGAGAATGCCTCTTCCTGAAGTTCCTTGAAGAAGTTTAAAACAGCAACCAAAAATAGACTCAAGCCCCCCTTGCTCCCTGTTTCTTTCCACCATCTGTCAGCCCCACTCCCCTGGGGAGAAGCTAAGGCTGACAGTAGCAGAGTGAGAGAACAGGGGTGTGGGTGGGGAAGTTTTCTGCTTTTTCTGCCAGGCTGAGTTGTTAATTAGCTTCCCGGAGGGTAGAGGCACAATGAGCGGTAGTCTTCTCACTTGACAAAAACTGCACCAGAGAGGTCTAGCAGGCCACCCAAGGTTACCCAACACCTTCTTAATAGAGGCAGAACCAGATTCCTAGGGCCATCTGGGATTCTCTGCACCACTGCTAACCATAACGCTTTAAACTGTCCAAACCTCGTCTCTTAAGGGCATGAGATAGTGTATGTTTTGGAGGGGTGAACCAGGGGAGATCTTCTGGGGGGTGTTCCTAGCTTCTTGATAAGTCAAGTATTTCCTAACCTCCTTCCCAGGAATGAGCCACAGTCCTCCCATGAACTTAGCAACAGATGCTGTTTACTGCAAGCAGCACGATCCTTCCAACCCCTGATGCAAAATACGCAACCGAGTCTTTCATCTCTTGGACCATAGGACTCCAGGGAGGCAGGCGGACAGATGGATGCCTGCTCATTCTCTGGAGGCCTGTTCTCATCTTCTTAATTTCTTACACCCAAGCTTTAAGCTTGATGTAGAACATAGTGAGAGGGCGTGGCAATCAGTCTTCGGAGCACCCAGAACTCGCTCCTCTCTGGACCAGAACACTGATTCCCTGCATCTGGGGCTGCATCTGTGTTCCCTCCTCTTCCCTCACCTGGTGAGGATGGAGCAGAGCTCTAAGCTTCTCCTCAGGTGCAGTCTTCTTCCTAACCTGACAGTCACCAACTGCTCATCCAAAGACAAAACTCCCAACACTTATGCTTACACAGTGGAGTCCAAACACTCTCCAGGAGGACCAGAATCTGGGAGGGACCCCATTCATCATGGTACAACCCCTTCCTCTTAAATGAGGACCTAACAAATAACTATTGATCACCTAAGTGTGGGCACTTCACGGAGCACGGGGACAGCCAGGGCCCCTCTCCCTCATGGGACATAGTCTAGGAGGGGAAGAGATGCAACTGAAACTGGAAGAGACAACACAATGTCCTAGTGTCCTAGAGTAAATTTGTAATACAGCCAGGGTCAGACCTGTTGTCTGTAACTACCCCACACTGCCTTGGGGAAGGGCCGTCTGTGATCACTTAAGCCAATCCCTGGAGATACTGCCATCTCCACCCCAGCATTCCCTGAGTCCAGTCCTGCCCTACTTGCAATCATATATCACAGAAAAGTCCAAATCCACTCTCCTGCCTGCCTACCACTCATTTGATGGTGAAACCGTAGCTGCTAGATATTCCTCTCCTGCTGCTTCTCAGGGTGGACAAGGACCCAGGGAGTCAGCCCAGGTAGGAGACTCAAGAAATGTCTGTGGACTCGCAGCAGTCAGGAGCTTGAAAGGATCTTAATCTGTTGGAGTGTAACACCTTTTTCTTCTTCTAACAGTTTCTAACAGAAGTCATTTAAGAAAAAGCTCAATATGTAAATTTAACCTAAGCTGAGCTACCCTAACTTAATTCAGGGGTAAGGACTTCAAGGGCCATATGGATTCAGCCCCCTTTTCCTGAGGCAGCTCTCTCTGATGAACTTCAGGACCTGAGGATCAAAGTCTGAAAACTGCTGATCTGATCTAATCCCTTATTTTTCAGAAGCAGCTGTGCCTTGTGCCTGTGTATAACCTCTTGCAAATGGGTTATAGGTCCATCTGTAAAATGCAGATGGATATACTCATACCCATTGTACAAGGATTCTTGCTGAGGGCCTAATGAGGTCCTGAATATCAAAGCAGTCTGCCAATTGTTATGCAAGTCAGCGAGGGAGGACAGTGGTGTTCGATTCCCAGTTCCACCACTTCACAGCTGTGTAAATGAATCCTTCTAGACGAAGTTCTCCATCTGTAAAATGGGAATGAAAATGGTCCCTATCTCATCGTCTTACTGTGAGGTTTAAGTGAGATAATGACTGTAATATGTTTTATCTAATTTCTTGAACAGTAGGAAGTGCTCAAAACTGCTTGCTGGCAGTCTCATCTTCTCCCTCAGCAGCATCACCATCATCACCTTCATTTACATTGCTATTCATTTTGGTAAAACTGACCTAGCTCCCTCCCTTCCTCCTGGACATGAACCTGAGACGATGTAGCCTCAGAATGTGATAGAATCCATCTGTGACCACAAGGGGACCTTCAGTCTGGGAATGAGGTCAACACAAAAGAAGCCTGGTTGAAAGATGAAAAGAGAGATGTCAATGGTATTCTTTGGGCACCCGTAACCAGCCACATGAGGAAATGTTTCTCTTCTGGACTTTTCAATTAGCGAGCCCCCAATATTTTGTTTGCTTTAACACCCACCCACACTTAGATAGAAAAGGTATCTTGCCTGGGGCCCCGCAGCATATTGGAGGAGAGCTCAGAGAGCCTGCCTCTGGCAGCCACACTTGTTCTTCTGTGCCTCACAGACTGCATTCGCCAGGCATCCTTCTTTATTCTCACTCAGAGAAGCCAGGGATCGCTTGTGCGGCCATTTGTTCTTCTTCCAAACCCAAAGCATGCAAACAATTCCAAGTGAATGTGCCTTGGTGAGAGAAACAGTCTAATTACTGATCTAATGAGCCAGTTTCCCCCTTATCTCCCCCATAAAGGCATGAGTGGCCCCAGCGCTCCCAAGCCCTGCTCAGACGATGGCAGAGGGATAGAGAAAGAGCCCTGTTCGGCAGTTCAAACCCACTTACTACACAGGCTGGAAAATGAAATGACTGATACCATGTAATTAGGCCTTAATTATTTATCATTTTTGGTTAATTACTGCCACTTTCAAGTTAACAGGTTGTAAAACTCTTGGGCTGTGTTTATTAAATGTTAGGCAATCATCAGCAAGAAAGTGCCATCTTCGAGCGTTAATGAAATATCCGTAAAAATCCATGACCGCGAGCGATGCAGGACTTGAGGCCACTTGGGAGACAGTTACATGGATTTATGGCTAATTATGTATTTTTGGAATCAGTATTTCCATGTTTGAGAAGAAGACTTGAGTAAAAGCCTGCAATGCCTCCGTGGGCTATCCCATCGTTCCTCTGGTACACAGGGGATGCAAACAGGGATTGGGGGTGGAAGAAGTAGGAGAAAGAGCAGTAAAGGAGAACTCTCATGTCAAAATAGTCGCCTCTCCTAGGCATCACAGTGTCTAAATGTCTGCCATTATGAAGCTGTTCCTTGGAGTATAATGTTTTCCAAACTATGTAAATGTCCCTCAGAAAGCAAATATCCCTGGGAGAGGTTCTTTACAATTAAATGGAAAATGTGGCTTTGCCACAGCCCTTATGAAAAAGAACTGGTAGTTTGTACAAATAGTTAGTTTAACAAGAGGCTCCAGACAAACAAAATAAGTGGGCATTATGGCCATAGTAATAGAGGCATAAGAACGAGAATGAAGGAGGTGAAACCACAGGCACACCTCAACTGGAGTTACAGATTCAGTACTGGAGGCCACATTTTGAAAGGAGCATTGAAAGGCCAGAATGAGTTTTTGACAAGTGAATTGAATAATGAGAGGATAGAACTCATTCCACAAGAAGATCTTTTGAAAGAACTGAGAATGTTTTTGGCCTGGAAAAGCAAAGGCTGACTAAATAGCTTGACAGTTGTCTTAAAATATCTTAAAACTTTCTATGTGGATTGGAAACACGCTTATTCTATGTGTCCCCAGAAGGCAGGGCCAATGAATAAAAGCTACTAAGAGGCAAGCTTCAGCTTTAAAGTGTTTTAAAAAGTAAGAGTTGTCCACTGATGCAATGGGTTGACTCAAAACGTAGTGAGCTCACCTTCTTAGAGGCAGGTAAGCAGGATCTTAATGATCACTTAAGGTGATCATCACTTACAGAGACTGTGGAGGCATCCTTTCACTGGATGGATGGCTGCATGAAAGAATTTTAAATGTTTGAAGTTCTGTGAATTCGAAATCATTAATACTTTAATATCAATTTTTTCATCCCACGTCTTTTCCTGGCACTAGGAGCTGGGGGCACTAAGAGACCCCTGGGGACCTGACGGTGGGGTAAAGGCACATTAAAAGATGAAAACATGTACAGAGACTAGGAGTGTAGGTAGCGCAATTTTGGACAAGCTGTTTTTATTGGGAGGAAAGGAAGTTATCTTCTGAGTGTTGAATGGCAAGAGTCTGGAGTGAGATTTTGTCATCGATGATGGAAGAGGAGAAGCAGCTTGAGGCCCAGGCTTTCTGCTAACTCGCTCTAGACCTTGAGTTATGTGCTCATCCCAGGCCGGAGTTTCCCTATCTGTAAACAGGGGGCTAAGCTTGGTGGTCTTTCTGACCTGTCTCTATCAAGAAATGGCTCTGGGTTCGAATGTGTGAGCAGTTCTGTGCCCTCAGCCCCTCCACTAGACCTACCTAGGCTCCTGTTTCTTCAGTTAAGAAGCACAGAAAACGATGCCTGTCTCTGAGCTGCATCTCCAAGATGCCATAAGGAATAATGAGGCCATTTGTAGCTCCTCTGAGCTCGGTGTTGAATGTTCAATCACCATCGAGAGGTACTTGTAAGCAGACATTTCAGGTATATAACACAAGATTATAGGCATAGAAAAGCATAAAAAGATTTGTAATTAAGATAAAGAATCAATCAACCTATCCTTTCCTTTTTAGAAGCTCAGCCCAAGCAAGTGACAAGTGACTGTGTTCAAGGTCATAGACTCTATATTTACGGGTTTATATGGTTAATGTGAAATAAAGCACTTGATTGAAAAAGAAGGTGTTGCTATTGGTCATCGATTTGGCCAATGTATTGGGAGTTGACACAGTGAGTGGGGCATTGTCAGACACAGAGGGTAAGGTAGGTATGGTCTCTTTCTTCAAACATCTTCTAATCTAGTGGGAGAAGCTGGAATTGTGCAAAAAGATTTTCTATACACCAACAGAGGCTAGCTGCTTCACTCTTGAGCCTCACTGCCTAATACACAGTGTCTGGCACGCACACAATTAGCATCTGCTAATTGTTTCGTGAATAAATTCTTGAACAAAAGTTTTAGGGTCTGTGAAAGGCAGTACAGTTAAAGCACTAGAAGGGTTCAGAGAAGGAAGAAATTCCTGCCGGATGAGAAATTCAGACAGTGCTTCATGGAGAAGGTTGACTCAGGGAGCCTTGGAAGGCAGAGAAGATGGAAATAGAACATTCCAGATGGTGGTTTCAGCAAGGCCAGCGTCACAGAGGCAGGAAAGTGTGGGTCAAGTGCACAGAACTCATTCTGATACCCATCCTCTCCTCTCTTGCCTATTTACCTGCGCTAAGCTTACTCTTTATTGATGTCTCTGCCTTCACTTTCCTAGAGCTGATCTATCCTACCCACCACTGCTGACCTTATCTTCCTAAAGCACAGTTATAATCACAGCACTGCCCTTGTCAGAAGCGTACGCCGACACCCCACTATCAGCTCAACAAAGTTCAAGTCCCCACGCCAGCAATCTAAGCCTTTGTGATCTGGCTACAGTGTTTCTGAATGAACTTACCACTGCTCTGTCTCACTCAGTCCCTGCTAGATGGACTTCCATGCCCTCCGTTATGGATAACTTTGTCACGTCCATGTCTCCGCTTGTGCTCTTCTTTATAAAATCTTTCACTTAATATCTTCAGGTCCAAATTTTATCCACACCTCAAGGTCTAAATTTGATACCACCTTTTCATGAAACTTCAACCTGAGCTCCTATGGAAGTCATCTGTAAACTCCTGCCCCGACACCGGCATCGCTTATAGCTCATGGTTCCCTTTCTAGCTAGTTAGACGGGCAAAATGTTTTGTTTCTCCCACCAAGTAAAATTGCCTTGAAGACAGTTTCTCCAGAACTTAGCTCAGACCTGGGACTAGAGCAGGTGCCCAATGTGAACGTAGTAGATCTCAGGGTTTTGCTGAATTCTTCGAGACTCCTTAGTGGCTATGTGTGTGCCACTCGTTCTCTGCTAGTCAAGGCTAATTGATACAAAGGCAGAGACACTTGATAAAGGTGGGCCAATTAGAGTCCCGCTGTGGGAATCACAATGGGGACACAGAGTGATGGGAGACAGCTGGAGCTGAGTCTCCTCATGGTGAGCTTCACAAGGAAGATCACAGGGATCGAACTGCTGAAGTCCCTGGAACCATCCTGTTTTCTTCATGGGTTTTGTTTTGTTTGTTTTTGCTAACTCTTATATCTACCATTTTATTGGTTTGGTAGGGTGACCATAACAAAATACAACGAAATGGGTGGCTTAAACAGCAGAAATTCATTGCCTCGTCACTCAAGAGCCTAGAAGTCCAAGATCAAGGTGTCAACAAGGCTGGTTTCTCCTGAAGGCTGTGAGATGAGGGTTTTTCCAGGCCTCTCTCCTCAGATTGCAGAGGCTGTCTTCTCCCTGTGTCTTTTCATGTCATATTCTCTTTATACATGTCTGTCTCTGTGTCCAAACGTCCCCTTTTGATAAGGACACCAGACATATTGGATTAGGGGCTCATCGGACTCCAGTATGACCTCATCTTAGCTAAACTAATAACACTGCAATGATTCCATTTCCAAAAAAGATCACATTCTGAGGTACTGGGGGTTAAGAATTCAATGTATGAATGGGGGTGGCACAATTCAACCTGTAACAATCTTTCTAGCTCTTGGACCCTGAATTGTTTTGTCTTATTCCAATACCCACTCCTTTGTTTTCTTAAAGTATTCAGAATTGGATTGCTTGTAACCAAAGAAAGTGAGTGAGTGAGTGAAAGAATGAATTAATAGGTGAGTTAGTAAAAAATAAATAAATAGATAGATAGGTGGATAGAAGGGTGGGTGGGTGAGTGAGTGAGTGAATATGGCCACAGCCTGGCTTCTCTCCCTGTCCATCCTCTCTTTTCTTCATCTCCCTTCTTTAAATAGGAGTTATCAGTACCATGGGTCAGGTATGGTACACTAGGGGCTCATCCTTATCACCCTCGTTTTTGTAAGTAGTCAACCAGGGGATATTTCATTAGAACCAGTAACAAGGAAGATAGATGCCGTCTCCTCTGCTATGTCTACACTACTTCAGGGAATGAGACAGAACATCAATTACTTAGGAGAAAAGTCACATTTTATTCAGCCGTGTAACATGATTGGTGTGGGGGGGGGGGGGTTGTCAGAGGGATGAATGTAGATGTGAGCTTTTCATGGTCTCTATCGGGATAAAGAAGGCAGCCCATCAGCTAATTTTAACAAATACCACCGAGTAGTGACAGTTTTCCCCAGAGGCCTATGTCTGTTCTCTCTTCCTAGAATATTAATTGGAAACTGGAATTGTTGATGGAGGAAATGAGTCTCCACTTCCACTACTTGACCATGGAATGCAGAATCCCAGATCATTTAGAGTGACAAGGAGACAACCTTGACCTCTTCCCATCCCTTTCTTCAGGACCCTTGGGCACCCCACCAATGGGTGGTCTGTGTCCCCCATGGTACGTAGGAGGACCCGATCTGTGGTGACAAACTGAAAACATGTTCCACAGCCCCAGTCAGAGGTGCTCACTCTGCATCCCATTGTCACTGTACTGTGGAAACACATTTTGCAGAGGCAGAAATAGGATACATTTGCTTGACAATATGTCCTCTCAGATACCTTTGGCACCAAGATAGGAGCTTATTTTCTTCCTCTCTCTTTCCTATTTCTTTTCTCTATTACTATCTGTTCTCCTTTCCTCTTTCACTCAGAGCCTAATAACATTTATCAGCTGTACACTATATGTAAGGAATTTGGTTGGGAGCTTAGCATGGCTTCTCAATCAATGCAACTTTGTGAGTATTATTTTCATTAAACAGATAAGGAGCCTGGGAAGAAAGAGACCTTCCTGATCACTCTATCTAAAATACCCTTACAAGTGCTTTCTTTCATGACACACTCCTCATTCCTGCTATATCACTGTCGGACATTAGCTCATTTATTTGTTGGCATTTTAATTATCAGTATTATCATATGGAGGAAAATTGCATGAGGGCAGGAACCATACCTGACTCCTTCACTGCTGAATCGCCAGCACCTAGAACCTGGTACAGAGCCGGTAGTTGATATATAAAGAGAAGACTGTGGGCTCTGATGATTGGAAAAGGCCTCCCTAAGGATGCAGGATTTATTTTATCTGGCTTTGAAGGATTGGAAGGATTAGCATCAGCATTCTGAGCAGAGGAAATAGTGTGAGCAAAGATGTGGAGGTGAGAAGCATAATGCTCTCCTTTGTACATATTGCTGCCTTCAGAAATCACACTTGGGGGCTCCAGAATATGTACATGGACTTTTTTCTGAAATACTGGGTGACAACTTGGTAACAAGAAACTCTGAATGGCTTAGGAAAGGTCAGAGAATAAAACTGGCTCATTTGAACTATATTGAGTAAATTGGAAGGGAGAATGCATTAGGACACAGTTCAAACGGCTGGATTTCAATCCTAGTTTGGCCATACATAGCCTGCAGCAAGGTAAGGAAATTTAGGGTTGGAAGGGATCACAACCCTGATTATTCATAGAGGCTAGTACAACCACCTCTGAAGGGTGTTTGGGCTGCCCTTTTGGCTTCCCAATCAATGAATGTCCCATCATCCAACAGCAGCCAGAGTGGCATTTTTTAAAAGCTAAATCTGATCATAGTAATCCCTTCTCAAATCCTCTAATGGCATCCTGTCATCCTAGAGCAGAATGCAAAGTCTCCACCCTGGCTTGCAAGACCCTACATGGTCTGGCCTCTGCCACCCTGTCTTTGCTGTTCTTAGATCATGTCAAGCACATATCCCCCTCAGGACGTTTGAACATGCTGTTTGCTCAACCTGGAAATCTTTCCACCAGGAAAATGCCTCATTCTTTGTCTTCAATCAGTTTTCTGTTTAAAAGTTACCTCTTCAGAGAGGCAATCTCTTATCACTCTCTATAAAATAGCACCATCTAGCATAATATCCCATCACATGCTTTGTGGTTTTCATCATACTTTTATGACTGATATTGTATTTTCCCTTATTTATCTGTTTATTTTCTAACTCCCTAGCTCAAATGTATGCTCCATGGGGATAGTTCTATTTGGTTTACTTCTCTTTAGAACAAATCCTGGCACAAAGTGGATACTCAATAAATAGATGTTGAACGAATGAATAAAACCAAACTCCTTGATTTTTCAGTCTTAGAATAGACATATACTCTCATTTTACCAATATTTCACAGCTAGTTGATGACTGAGGCAGGACAAGAATTTAGGTACCCTGCTTCTCCATTTGGTCTTCTTTCTACTGCCCTTGGTGATCTGGTATGTCTCTTTTCTTCATCTATTAAATGGGTATAATATCTCTGGCCTGCCTTCCTTGAGAAGCTATGTTATATAGATAATGATAAAGTTCCTTGTAAAGTAAAGAAATGTAAGTGGTTGTGTGAGAATTTAAAGAGGCAATGATGGGGATGGCTTTAATTGATTAGCTAGAGGGATGACTGTGCTCATTTCCTAAGGGACAGTAATCCAATGCTCTTCACCATCCAATGCATCCCAAGATCCCGAGACTGTGCTGCATCCATCAAGGAACCACTGATGGAACAGCTAACTAGGGCACTGATTGTGGAAACCAGAATAAATCCAATTTGAATGAGACATATAGCACATTTTGGGAAACATCGCAAGAATAGTTTTCAAGTGGGATGGTGACCAGCTGTTCTCCCTCTCTGCTCAGGAAGGAGGGAACTACCATGGGGATTTAGGACCTAGGTGTAGGAGAGATTATACTGATCCTAGGGAGCTGTGGTTTTTAAGAGGCAGGGAAGGAACAGAGGGACATGAACTTAGCATGAGGCTTACCCTGTACTTATCTTTATAAAATAAATCTGGCCATGATATCCTCTTGCTTGCAACCCTTCAGCAGTTCCTCACTACTCTCGGTGTAAATTCCAAACTAATGAGCTTGACACTAAAGACCCTCCATTAACTGGCTCCTAGTGTGCTCTTCAGCCTCATTTCTTGTCATGTTTTGACTCACACTGTACTGTCCAATATCCAACACAGATCTCCTTGTGTTTCACACACACGCACACACACACTCCTCACTGCTTTCTTCCTCTGTGCCTTTACTTCTGTACTTCCTGTTTCATAAAGAAACATTTACCTCCTCTTAACCTGAATAACTTCTTTTTATCCTTTCAGACTCAGTTCTGCCTTGATTTTCCAGCAAGACTTCCCTGTAAATATGTACTCTTACACACAAGAAAGACATGTGCTCCACAGTGTCCCATGCACAACCCATAGTTCTCAGAAATACACTCTATTTTAATTATTGATCCTTAATATATCTACCCTTTTCTAGGATATATGACAGAAACTGAGTATCTTTGGATTTGGAACTTCCTGTGTAGTCCTGGAACAGAAAAATGGTCTGGGGATGCTAAATGAGTACTAACATCCCTAATACTGATTTATTATTTCAGTAACACTTAAAAAGTTGGCTCTTTTGATTACTGTTAGGAAGAATCAGCTTTTTCACACTCACGAAGATCTGGAGTGCCTTTGAGATCCCCACTTCATGACCAAGAGCTGTGCATTCCATCAGGCCTTAAGAGCATGAGCAGCCTCAGGGCCGTCAGATCAAACTATGATTCAGAAACTTTGGCTGTTATCTGGACATTGATCTCTTTTCCCAAGTTTTCTCCTATGAATATTCAAGTGCTGGGAGAACTAATGCCAACAGTAGAAATACAACCAGGTGGGCAACACGCAATGCCCAAATGCCACAACCATATCTGAACCCAGGACAAAGTGGAGAGACTCATTCTGTGTCTGGACATTGTAAGAAGAGGACACTCAAAATACAAGCAGGTAACTGAGAAGTAAAGGGTCCATGCATGAGAGGGTACGGTCATAGCACTTATACTAGAATTCAGGGAAAATCAAATCAGGGTATAGAAAGAGTATATAAAAGTTACACACGACCTCATAAGGAAACTTGGCTTACAGGAATAAAAACTGTGAGTGTACATCAATGTATAAACTGCTATAGGAACCAGGGCTCCGGGGCAAATGTCCACGAGAGAACATTATGTTGCTGTCCGTGGTGCTAAATCCTCACTGACCTAGAAGGAATCCTCCTAGCTGTTGTCCACCTTGTCCCTGAGAAGTTGCCAGGCACATGCTAGTCCTCCATTCATTCAGGCTCCATTGTAGAAACTACCACAATGTATTATAATTGCTCTGTTTACATTCTGTCTTTCTCACTATATATGAACTCTCTGAAGCAGGGATATGACTTACTGTATTTGTTTTGCTGGAATAGCGCCAAAACTATCCATCTATCTGGCAAATAAATATTTTGAGCATCTACTATTTGCAAGCATGGGGCTTAATTCTAAGAATTCCAGGAAAAACAAAACATGATCTCTAACCTCAGAAATCTTACAATCTAATGGGAGGGAAAAGCAAATAAACAGAATGTATAATACCACGATGTTAAGTGTTATGGTAAAGAAAAGTATTTGAGGCTGTAGGAACACAGAAGAGGAGCCAATAACCCAGTCATTAGACTCAGAAAAGGCTTTTAGAGGACTTTTCATATAAGTTGAAACAAACGTATAGGAAACAGCCGTAGGAATTGTGAGACTGGGGAGAGATGGAGTTGGGACAAATTTCAGGAATGAGGAATGGCTGGTGCATTGGCTCATAGGCAGAAAAATAAGCAGGCAGAGAGTGGCCCAGGATGGATTTCAGAGGAGCCATTGTATTTGTGCCTGGAGATGTGGCAAGATAAAAAGTTTTCATCTTATTCTATGGATAATTGAAAGGCACCAAAAAGTTTTTTGTAGGGGGATGCTCAAGTACACTAGATATCTGGTATCTGTGATTACATGATATGTGTTCATTTCATATTTATTGAATGTAAGGATGAATAAATGAACAAATGAACTTAGAAAAATGAGATTCCAGGAATATTTTTCCTAATAAAACATGTTTGATGGTATTATCTACTTGCTGGGTCAGGGAGGAAAGGGGAGGATGCATGGTGCAGCTTAAGCTCTAGTAGGTGAATATGACTGGGCCATCTTTTGAGGATGGCTTAGCTGCTGCTTAAGGTAGAGACCAGAGGATAAATTAAAATGCCTCATGTGCTGCCTTACAATTCAATCATTAAGCAGTAGTATACTAAGTTAGAGAACACACAAAGATTGTGAAAAATGAGATGCAAATCCCCTGCAGAATAGTTCAGTTTGGGTCAACCAAAAAGTTCAAGATAATTTGGTGATCCATATTGAATTATTCAGGGAAAATTAGAAAAGTCCTGAACCTATTCCAATCTTCTGAGGTAGTGACCCCAAGGATAACATATACTCTTTTAGAGTCAGTCCTTGGAGTAGTCCTGGGATGGCTTATCATATAAAATAGGTCCTGAGGATAGCACAGAGTGATGTTCAATTTAAGTACTTCCTGAACCATTCAAATATTCAAGATTCCATATTTGGCACCATGGAGGAGAGAGATAAATAAGATAGGATTGACTTTATACAAGGAGTTCACAATCCCCTAATGGGAGACTTTTAAGAAACACAATTCTACAACTCCAAGTCCAGGTTGAATAGAATAAGACAAAAAATAATAAAGGGAAATTACTTTCTATTAGAGGAAATAAGAATGTTTTATAGTGAGGACATGACATTTCTCTGGGTCTTTCATGCAGGATTTTGATAGACTGAAATGGTGAGGTCAAGAGAGGGCATTCTATGTTGAGGAAATTGGGTTTGTAAAGGGATGTGATTGAGAATGCAAAGGGCACATGTTAGTGTAGAAAGGGAGTCTGACTTGACTGTAATGTAGGGATTGAGAGTAGAATTTAAAGGCAAATGAACTTTAAAGGCAAAAGAAAGATTTGAAGTCAGGTTCTTGCAGTTCATGCTTGGTAGTTTAGATTTTACTCTCTGGTTAGACGGGGGAGCCAACAGACATATCTGAGTATGAGACATACATGGCTAGAAGATGGATGGTGAAAATACTCTTGTGTTTCTTTACGGAAGTTTTATGTGCATGATTCTGAGAAAGGAGGTGTTTGGACCTTCAACTCTAGTTCTATTTCCAAGAGAGAGCCAAGGCTTGGGGGGGCGGGGAGTGCTATCCACTCCCTGTTATTCATCCAGGCAGCCATGGGAACCCATGGATTCTCACTTCATTACAGAAGGGCTGAAGCACCAATGAGCCATCATCTCCTAATAGGTCTGGCTGAATCTGGAGTCAGCCCATCAAGTAAATTAATGAGCAGCTTTAGTGAGGGCTTCTGGACCTACTGCCTCACACATTTGGACAACAGAGCTCCAGCAGTGACAGCCAGAAGCCCAGGAGGCCAGAGTGACGGTGGAGGTGGCAAGAGAAGAAAAGGCCCTGAGGGAGACATCCTGCAGAGTTTATGATTTGGTGAGTTTTTTGTAAAATGAGAATAGGTAAGGAGAAGAGAAGGTTTGATGTACTTTCATCCCTCAGTCCCCATTTGGGAGAAGCCACACACGTCATGGGTGGAATCATGAAGTCTTTATTGGACTAAAGGGGCCTGAAAATTCAGCTGGGAACAATTTTCTCCTGAATGGGGAGCCAGGCCAGATGCTGTTTATCCTTCTCATTTCTCTGAGTCTACTTCTTTCTCCAAAGACCCAAGGGGAAAAACACAAATAGGTGGTAAATGACCGCTTTCTCTGGGAATAATTCAGAGTTTGGCCACCATTGCCTATACACAGATTGTTTCTCTGAAGCCTCAAGATAGGATGCAAATTCAAGAATGCAAAGTAGTCCCATCCTTTAAAGAAATTATTATCCAATCCTGCTAAAGTCCCACTCAATTTCAACTAACAGCTTTATTTTTGAGCACCTACTATATGCCAGTGACCAAGCAATATGTCATCACATATCTTTTCTCAAATAGAGAAAAAAATAACAAAGGCTTAGTCAAGTACAAAGAAATTAGAAAAAGACCTAGAGATCTCAATGAATCCCAAGCTGAACTCAAGCAGAATAAATAAAGAGTCCAAACTGTTCAAATAAAATTCCAGTTCTAGGATACTAATAGAAAAAGTCACAAAATAGACTGGAAACAATTTTACATGCTAATAGACCTTGTGAGACTATTGGGATCTGTTTCAGTCTTTTAATTTTAATACAGAACATGGGCCTATTTCCAACTTTATTGTACAAAAGTCTAGACTTCTTTATTCTACAGGTGCAAAGAGCTGATGATTTAACTGGAACATGCAAAGATCAAGAGGTGATAATATTTTTTCCAATGTGTGATGAATATTTTCCAGCTACAGGATACAGAGTAAACAATGAAAACCAGTAGTGTGTAACATTTGTACTTGTATAAGAGTCTCTAACCTAGCACTACAGGTCAACCCTGTGTCCCTATAGATTCCATTAAGCCTTCAACTCATATCAAAGTGCGTTATTCATGGAAGTAAAGTGAGGTTGGGGTGCCTTGAACTTCCTCCAAAGGAGATCCTTTACTACGTTTAGGAATAATCTGAGGATCTTTCAAAAAACC
This sequence comes from Equus quagga, assembly GCF_021613505.1. NCBI lineage: Eukaryota > Metazoa > Chordata > Mammalia > Perissodactyla > Equidae > Equus > Equus quagga. The sequence goes on from NC_060267.1 coordinate 81,309,655, forward strand.
TATTCCTGGGACCCTGCTCCAGAAGTTTTAAGGGATATGGCAAACTGATAGCAGAAACGCTGGGACTCCTGATTCCCAGTCCACTGTTCTTCCTGTTACATCCTACTGCCCAGACCTGGCCATCCTGCCGCTCTGTTCCCTAGGGTGCATTCCAATGTCTGTTCCCTCCTTTGCTTCCTCATTTCTCTAAACAAGCCAGCTTGGAAAGTGAAATTGGCTCCTAGAAATCAAGCCAGGGAATAACCTGACTATTTCTTGCCGAGAAGTAATAATTATGGCCCTGGAAGGATGCAATCTGCATACATTATTGAAAGTTATGCCAACAGAATGTCAACATTTGTGTCAGGAGGAATCTCGAGCGGCAATTACTCCACGTCCTGGCCTGGCATTCTGAGGCAGAGTTGGCGGTGCTAATTGCAGAGGAGGCAAACTGGTGGATGGCAATTGGAGGGTTATGTAGAGGGGAGACGGACAGAGAGCCACAACCTGGAAGGTCAGTGTGCAGTGGGGATGGAAATGAACTTGGAGCTGGATATGTCATGGGAATAGTGGTGATGGAGCTGTTCTCTACTGAGATGGCAGGGAAGCTGGTCATAGACACATTCCCTGTTTGACTCCAGATTTTCCCCTACTGTCAAGGGTCCACTTTGCTTAGACACTGAAGGCATTTAAGACTTTGATTTCTCCTTTGTAGGGGGGAAGGGCAAAGTGATACATTCCATCAATTCATCCATTCATGCATCCATCTGTTTATTGAGCACCTACAAACACCTGACACTGTGTTGGGGCTAGAAATTCAGAAGGGAAACAAGTTTAGTCCTTGCTCATAGTCAAGTGGGAGACGGACCCATGAGCAGACCATTACAACACAACATGCTAAGTATTAAAGCAGATAAACTTACAAAATGCCCTGAGAGGGTGGTGAAAATAAGGAATTGGGGCCAGAGAAGAAGAAGGAATACATTTCATGAAAGAGAATGCAAGCAGCAATTTAAAGGATGAATGAGTGGAAATTTACCAGTGGCAGAATTCTTAGAAGGAGGGAGGGAATTAGTTTACATGGTAAATAAAAATGGAAACTCCACTACTTTAATAGCCACTAAGACCTAAATGTGAGGATAGGCAGTGAGATATAAAAATACAGAAATATATATCCAGAGACTTGGCTTAGTGAAAGGAAAAGGAAGTTAACAGCTTACTTGTACTCATGCCTCTGCCACAAGGGGAAGGTAACTAGCATTTATGGAGTAACTTCTAAGTGTTGGGTATTTTACAAGCAATATCTTACTCAATATGCACAGAATCTTGTCTTAAACCATTTCACAGTTGGAGAAACTGTGTGGAAGAGGTAGAAAACTTTGTTCAAAGTCACACAGCTGAAAAAGACACAAATCAAAAGCAAGTCTTTTGGACCCCAAAGCCCATGTTGTCCCCACTATCCACGTAGCCACTTAGACAAACCACCTAAATGCAAAGGCTTTGTTTCCTCATTCGTCAATGAAATGAGTAAATCAGTTCAAGGTTTCTCACGTAACTTAAAGCATCTCTTAGGGGTCTGGGGAAAGGGTCAGGGAACAAGGCAGCCTGTCACAAACAGATGCTTCTTTAAAGCCTTGTGTTTTATTTCTACTAAAAATTCTTGAGAACCTTGCAGTTTTCTCTATACTATATCCTCATTTGAACATACACGTTTCAAATTGCATATAAGTTAAATTAATATTTTTCCTCTTAAAGCGCTGAGTAATACGAATGTTTCAGGAAGTGGAGATCAGGATCTGTAAAAGTGGAGGAAGAGGAACCATCAGACCATTTCGCCTGCTGCTCAAGTTCCAGGGAGCCTCAAATTTTGGTTGCCGTGTAGTGGCAAATTGGGGCAGGGGAGTGAGGTGAGACCGTGTCACAAAAGTAGCTCCTAAAGGCAATTCATGAATCCCATGAACTACCTAAATCAGAGAAGCAGAGTAGAATGGACTTTGAGATGAGGGCCTTAAACAAATAAAACCTGCCCATGTTTCCTAGAAGCTCCCAGGAGCCCAGGCTTCATTAAGGAGCTCATCCTACGCCGTGTTTCCTGCCCTGGGGCACCAGGTGGGCTGCTGCTAGCAGCACATCTCCCAGCTGGAGCAGTATGGTCCCAAATGATCTTAAAATTTCCTTGCAGTGATTTGATTCCCCATCACTGTGAAAGTCTTTCACTCTTCAAGATCCGTGTTCTGGGGCAACAGTGACACTTAAACTCATTGCGATGAAGAAACACACAAAAGGAGACAAGAAAACGCATGGTTCCATCATTGACTATGACTCTCAGAGCTTCAGCTTCTTCCCTGTAAAGGAAAGGATCCTAGCCACATGATCTTGAAAGCTCTTTTCCAGCTACAGAAATAGATGATCAAACGTTAAATCTACCAACTAAGCTGTAAGTCTATGCTGGAGAAGTGGATTTGTGTGGGAGTTTGGGGTATTTAGGAGGCTGAAATAATTTCATGTGGGTGGCTATTCAGGTCAAAGTTTACCTCTGGAGTCATGGCTCAGAGTTTGAATCAGATGTTGCTTCCACACCTGTCACAGATCCTGGGCCATGCAGAGTTTAGGGGAGAGAATGAATAGTAGGATGCAAGGGGATCTACAGGATTAATGATCATGTCCTCAAACCCAATGGGAGGAATAAAGAAAATAGGCTTAATTAATGACCCATCAGTGGTGGATGAGCAGAGGAGCTACCAGGGCAGCTGCAGCTTCCCGGCCGTGATGTCCTCACGTGAAGCAGGGTCCAGCAGCCACTGAAGCAGGGAGTGGACATCTGTGATGCAGCGTGCCTTCTACCTCGACTGACACATCTTGATTAGTTTCTGTCCCTTGGACTTGGTACTTTTCTCCCCAGGACGTGCGTCTAATTCCTTCAAAGGGAGCAGTAAGTGGTGAGGGAAGGCTTTATCATGATCAGTAGCTGACTCAAGTGGGGTCAGGATGTTGACTTAGAAAATTACTGTTTTCCTAGAGTCTGAATAAATCCAACACCAGACCCAGGCCTTTCAGGTTTAGAGAATTTAATTTAGAGCAATTGATTTATCCATTGTGGACAGGTGGACTCTATAAAGTATTTTTTGGACAGGATTTACGACAGGTTTTTTTCACCCTGAACATGGTTTTAAAAAAAAAAAAATACCACAGTTGCTGACACATTCCCCAGATCTTTGCAGGATCATTCCCCACCAGACAGTGCTCATGTCAAGAGATAAAAGGATGGAAAATAGTGCCATGGATAAAGAAAAGAGAGGGAGGGGCGCCTATCATCAGGCACCCCAAGAGCGAGCAGAAATTTGGTTCTGGAAGCAGTTTGCTCTGATTATTTACATGTCTTCTTTGAATCACAGCCAGCAACATTGGAAAGAAAAGAGATATTAGAAGTCCAGTTTAAATTCAAGTTCCCTGTTGATTTCTTTCTTTTTTATTTAGGTGGAGAATCAACTTGAAAATGTACTTAGGATTGGGAGGATGAGGACAAGGGTGTGAATTGCAAGTAAAAAGTCATGTTGTCCTTAGCTAAGGAGAGTATCGAGAATCTTCCAGAGAGAAGATTTTGAGTGACTAGAGAGGGCCAGGCAATTAGAAAGATTATCAAGAGGAGCAGTTAGCAGACTTTCTCTGTAAAGGTCCAGATAAGTATCTTGGGCTTTGCAAGCCAAACTGCTTCTATTGTATCTACTCAACTCTCCCATTGTAGTGTGAAAGCAGCTATAGATGATACATAGTTTAATGGGCATGTCTGTGCTGCAATAAAACTTTAGCTAGAAAAAGAGGTAGCAACTAGATCGGCCCACAGGCTAGTTTGCTGATCCCTGATCTAAAGGGTGTGATGATTCTGTATTTCCTTCCCGCCATATAGGCTGTTCTATTACATTTAGATCATCACCGTATCTAATATATAGCTCTCAGCAAGAGATCCCTCAGGGGAGCAGCACCAGGAATTCAAGAGAGGGAGCTAATAATCATAACCATTCATTGAGCATTTATTATGTGCCAGATATGGCATAGGCACTTTGCACATATTATTTCTAACATTTGCCACCCTATGAGTAAGAGATGTATTATTACCTTTATTCATTGAAGTCTGGATGCCCTTGACTTCCAGGAGATAAGAAGCCGCTGTCCTGTCCCAAGGTTAAGAGTGGCCATGTGACTTGCTTTATCCAATATGATGTGAGAACATGGGATGGATGTCATTCCTGGGAGGAAACTCATGGTAACCAACTCTCCACAGCCAGCTGATACAGAGGTGCCATCAGCTGGAAGCAGTCTGGAATGCTGAGCCAACGCAGAGAGGATTCTTCTCTGGAAGGTTGTGAAAGGCTGTGGAGTTCAAATGATAAAAAAATTAATTTTCGTTGGAATAAGGCATTGAGATACTGGGGGTTTTTTTGTTATTGTTACTGCAGCACAACTTAGACTGACCTCACTAATGGGAAACTGAGGCTCATCAAGGGATGGATAACTTACCAAGGACATACAGCAAATAAGTGGCCAAAGCAGGATTAAACCCAGATCGTTCTAACCCTAAAGTCTGGTTTCTTCTCCATTGTTAAATTTAAAATATAAAGACATTTGTATTCTTCCAGAGAAAAGGAGCCACAGTAATCTTTTTTCAAAATGTAATTTACACCTTCTTTGAAGTAGAATCCCAAATCCTTGAAATGTTCTCCAGGTCCTACATCATTTTTCCCTTGCACATCGTGCCACCTTCCCTCATCTTGTCCCACTCGGTGCTTCTCTTGCTGTGCTCCAGCCACCCTGACCTCATTTCATTTTCTTGAATTTCCAGATCCTTCTTTGTAGGGACTGTACATACACACTTCCCAAAGTCTGGAGTGTTTTCACTTCCATCCACCCGGCTGGCTCTTCTTATCTGTTGGGATCAGCTCTAATCTTCCTTCCTTAGAAACGTCTTCTCTAACCACATTCAATATTCTCTATTATTGTATCTCCCTTCATTCCTTCTTAGTCTTTCTTTCAACTTTGATTTGTATATGTGTTTGGTTACTTATTGTCCATCTTTCCCAGAAGGGTCAGAACTCTGCCAAATTCCTTTAGCACTGTATGCCAGACTCTTGCACAGTACCTGGCACACAAGAGGCCCTCCATAAATCTTTATATACTGACTGCGTGAAAGTCAACAGCAAGTTTAATATTTATTTCAGATGTAGGTAAGTGGAAACAGCATGGATTCAGAGATCTAGCTTTGCCATTTGCTAGCTACGTGGTTCTGTACAATTAGGTTTATGTCAACTGGTAGTGATCTGCTGATGACAGAGTGAAAATAACTTCTCTGATGAGTTAGAGGTTACCATGGGCTGGCCTCTACCCCTGGAATCAGGTAATGGGGTTCCACTTAACCAAAAATCAAGCGTGTTGGATATAGCCAGTGTTACTCTGAGGAGAATAAATAATTAAAGTATCACTTCTGTGATAAATAACACCAAATTTGTATCCATTCAATATCTATTAAAGGCATCACTAACCATTTATTGATTTTTTTTAAAGACCATACCAATTGAATAAAAAGACCAAAGGAAGCAGCAAGCCACATTGGAAAGAAATCCAGAGGTAGAAGCAGTGTTTGCCACTTTCTAGAGGTATGATCTGGAAAAGATGTGAGACGTCTAAATCAATAGTGGGGCAGCGGGGGCTCGCACTCACGTGCATATGTGAGTGTTTACAAAACAAAGATAATGTCCACCCATATCCTAAGGTTATAAAGATTAAATAAGGATGAAAGCACTAGGTAATTGTTGAAGCTCTGGAGAGAGGCAGTATGGTGAGGTGGATTGCTCATGGGTTTTGCAATCCCACATAGTTTGGGTAGAAAAGTCAACTACACCACTCACTAGCTGTATGACACTGATTAAACTATTTAACGTCTCTGAGCTTCATTTTCCTTATCTGTAAAATGGGGATAACTCTCATGAGAGTTAAAGATCATGTGTGTAAGATACATGGCAATGAGAGGACAATTGATGAAGGGTCATCGTTGTAATGTAAGACACTCATTATACGAGGGCAGCTAAATAACATGGTGGAGTGTAGCTTCAGGCTGTGGATTGTTTGGGCCCTGGAAGGAGCCCTTCTCTAGATGCTTTAGAGGCCTGGCTGATGCTCATCTTGACCAGCAGTTCTTCCTCCCTCCCTGCATCTGAGGTGGTCCAGTGTGACAGGGACATATGCTACTTCCAAGCCTCTGCTCCAGTTCTCCAGGGAAGCAGCAGCACAGTGGTATAAGAGCTGGACAGCTCCTTCTAACGGCCCTGGAAAAGAGCTCCATGTTCCTTCTGCCTGAGATGTGTTATGTAAATACGAAGCTTTAATTACTATAATTAGCTCAGCCTCTGGCTCCTTAACAAGAGCAGTCACACCTGACTCTCTGAGGCAACTGACTCTGAATCTGGCCGTCTGAGCTCTGGAGAAAAAAAGGCGGGAACGATGGAGGGAATTGGGTTGATCAGAGTGTGTTAGCCAAGTAGCTGCCTCCAGCTGACGTCAGCACAACAGGGTGGACAAAGCCCAGCACTCAGTCACTGTTGATAATTCTTCATGGCAGGGGGACACCTGACGACTGATAAGACATCTAGATGATGGCAGCACAATTTCCATGCTGCAGGAGATGCCCAGAATCAAGCAGTTCAAGGCTTGGGATTCAGACTTGTTCCAGATTTGGGTACAAGCTCTACCACTTACTAGCTGTGTGTCCTTAAGCACATGTCACCACCTGTCTGAACATTTTTTCCACTGAATAGGAGTGATGTGAAGAATCGATGAGAAAACAGATGTAAAGTGCAGATCACAGCACCTGGCCTCTGAGAACAATGTCCTACATCACTTTATTTAATCCTCAAAGCAGCCCTCTCAGTGGGGACTTTCATTCCTATTTTATAGACTAGAAAACAGGCTCATAGAAGGTTGCAAGTACCTCAGCCATGGCTTGGACAAGGTTCCAATCTTCATTCGACATGCCTCCAGGTGATGGAACTGGGGAGGACTAGGGCTGACAGCAATGACCACAACAGAAACATTAACAGTAGTGCTATTATAATAACCACCATTTTTGGAGAGCCCTCTCTGTACCAGCTTCTGTTACGGGTGCTCTACAGAGTTGCACCATTTAATCTTCCCAACTACCCTATGAGAACCTAAGGATTAGAGAGCTTTAGTCAGTGACTCTCAAAACTTCAATGTGCAAACGGATCACTGCAGATCTTAAAATATAGTAAGTCTTGGTGGGACCCGAGGTTCAAAATCTCTAATAAATTTCCAAAGAATGCTGATGCTGCTGGTCTGAGGACCACACTTTGAGTAACAATGACTTAAGCGACTTATCTGAACTCACCCGATTACCAAGGAGCAGAGACAAGATTTGGACCTAGGTATCTCTGACTCAAGAGTCTGTGTTCTTTTCTCCACCCTAATAATTGTGGTATAGTTTTCAGAGGAAGTGGCACTGGAGAAGGCCCTGGAAAGATGGCCCCCAAAGATAGCCCTTCCCCCAAACTGCTTTAATGCGTAGATAAGGTTCATTTTTAATGAAGAGCATCCATTTACTTTCTAATCATGTACTCAGTTTCTTAAAAGCTATTGGTTTATGTAAGTAGGTGAACTGTGTCCTTTGCCACCTTTTTTACATATTTGCTTAGCAAATCCTTTTACTCATAGAGAGTATAAAGAAATTACAAACCCTGAGTCACCAAAGTGAAAAATAAGGAACTTTTACCATATCCATGAAGGCTTGCTGCAGCAGTGATGTTGGATCCCCTGTTCTAGTTCAGGATTTAGGTTCAATCTAAAAGGTAGAATTTGACACCTCATAAATACAAGGGATTACTTTCTTAGTCAAAATTAGGGTAAACTTCACACGTTGAGCAAACCTCATCAGGCTTCAGCTCTTGGGATTTTGTACCTAGCAGACCTGCTGCATCAGAACCCCAGCTAGTCTTAAAATAAGAGAATGTTAAACAAAGAAGGGGCTTTAAAAACATGCCATCTCTAAGATGTATTTGGTATGCCCTAGAGCAAACAGTAAGAAAAAATATATAGTGAAAAAATATTTTAGAAATTAAGATGTTGCACTAGAACATACTCCGTACAAAAGAAGCTATAAAACAGGCACAGAGGAAGAGAAAAACATGAGACATATAAGAAGTAGATTTAGCCATGGCAATTTCCGCATGAAGCTGATCTTTCAGTGCCAAGGATGAAAACATTATCTTGCTTTGTTTTGAATTTTCAGGGGAAGTCTTAGGATGTGTGCAAGTCCTACTGGAATAGCAAGCATACATGTTGAAACTTTATAAGAATTATCCTTAAAGTTAGCTGCATCCTTAATATTCAACATTATCCTTAAAGATATTAGCCAATACAATAATATGATAAAAATAAATGAGTCAAATGTTGGAAAGGAACAAATAAAATAATAACAGAGAGGCAATGTACCTTAGTGGTAGAGAGAATGGATGATGAAGCCACACTTGAGTTTAAACCTTGGCTTAACCACTTACTATCTGAGGAAACGTGGGTATGTTTCCTAACCTCCATGCCTCCATTGCTCTACATATGGAATTAAGATTTTGATAATGACAATAATAGGACCCACTCAGAGGATTAAGTGTGAAAATTAAAAGAGTGAATATCTACAAGATGTTTAAAATATGTAAGTTCTGCTTAAGCATTTGCTGTTACCCAGGCAATATGATTATCTTGAAAATTCACATGAAAACCCCAAAAGATTCAATAGTTAGTCATTAAAGGGCGCCCATCAAAGTTTCCTGATACAACATCAACCTAAAAGGATTGATCATGTTTCTTTACGCTTGCAATAATCAATGTGATCGCATAACCGAAAGGACAAAAGAAGAGACATCGACTTGTCTATGCTGGAAAGACACTGGAAGAATCCAACTCTGATTAATCAGAGAATGAGTTAAACTTGGAGTAAGAACACAGAAAGGATGACGTTCCAAAGCCGGGTGCTCCATGTTAACTCAGTAGAGATAGAGAAGGGAGGTCCAGATGGTCTCAGATTGCATCTCACTTCTGAAGTTGTTTGCAAGTGAGCAAAGCTCACAAGGCCAGTATGTGAACGACTGGAAGCTGTCCCCAGGGCAGGAATCATAAGAAGAAATGCACATAACTTACCTCATTGCTTTCACTATCCCCAAAACCTCATCCTATCCATCCTGCACACATCCCGTGTCCTCCTTCTTTCCATGATTTGTTTCTTCTGAAGGGAATACCTTTTCCCCCTCACCATCTGACCAACTCCTCCTTATCTTTCAAGATCTGTCTCAAATGGCACCTTCTCTGCAAATCCTTTCATGGTTCCCCCATGCAGGACCAAAAACATCCTGGCTTGTTCTTTGTCCATATTGAATTTGTATTTAGCTGAAAGAGGAATTAGAGACTGAAAAACCCAAACAGACATTTCTATTCACCAACTAATTGCTTGATTTACTCCCTGACTTTCTTTCTTCAGATTAAACTGGAGAGATCCAGAAAACATCTCCTATTTCTCCCAGAGAAGCCATACGTAGTTGAGATGAGGCCAAACTCTCAATACCCCAGACAGAAAAATTCTCCCCTGAACTCTTTCTTCAGCCAACTCCCAGATGAGGATTTGCAGAATGTTCTTAGCTTCGTGGGAATGCGAGGGAAAAGGTCTTCAGAGAGGAAATGAGGTAAACACAGAAATAGAGACACAATGTTGTCTTAAATCCTTTTTCCCTAGGAATTTGGACTCAGAGCAGATGTTTGCAAAGCAATGTTCGACTACAAGAGCAGGAAAATGATGAACTATTCCTGGGCAACCCAAGGAAGATATGAAATGCCAAGGGATGTGCTCAGCTTATTCTGATGCTGCAGACGCTTTGGCCATGTTTAGCAAATCCAAAATAAAAACTGCTTGGGCTTCAATAGGGAGAGAGCTGAAAATGGTAGAAGATAATGATGCTTTCAGAACCAAAAACTGATTATCACCTTGCCCTTTGAGTTAAAGGATTAATCTACAAAGATACAGATCCCAAGATTTAGCTATTCAAAAAATCTCTTCTTCCTTCACTTACTCATTCAAAAAATATCTAACAACCTTAGAATATCATGTGAGGTGATGGGGATGCAGCGTTTGACCTTACTTAGCTTACAGTTCAGTGGTAGGATCAGAAAGAAACTAATGATCTCAAAAATAACTGTGGAATTACAGTCATGCATCGCTTAACAACAGGGATACCTTCTAAGTTCTGAGAAATGTGTCATTAGGTGATTTGGTCATTGTGCGAACATCACAGAGTGTACTTACACAAACCTAGATGGTATAGCTACTACATTTCTAGGCTATATGGTACTAATCTTACGGGACCACGGTTGTGTATGCTGTCTGTCATTGGCCAAAACATCATTATGTGGTACATGACTGTACCAAGGTACACGGAGCAATAAGAGTGTATAGCTGAGGGATTAACCTAGTTCACAAGTGGGGACAGAGTATACAGGGACAGCCTCCCTGGGAAATGACATTGATCCTGAGATTGAAGCTTGAGTAGATTCATGTAGGTCAAGAGTGGGATCAAGAGCATTTTAGGCCATCATGGTAGCAGTAGAAAAGCTCTAAGGTGGGAAGGAGTTTGACAGTCTCAAGAAATAAGAGAAAGTCAGCATAGCAATAAGAGCAGGTGCTGGGTATAGAGTGGCACAGGCTGAGGTTGGTAGTGAGGAAGGGACCATCAAAGCCTTACAGACCACATTAAATGATTAGGGACTTTAACCTTAGAGCACTTAAAACAATTAAACTGGAGGATGACATGGTTGGAATTTGCATTTCACAATTTCTTCCTAACAAGATCCTATTCCAGTGCTCCACTTGAGCTCCCCCTCTCTACTGAGGCCCCCAAACTACTCCTTCTCACACACATATCTCAAATTTATCACCTTCCATGGTACCTATTTTTTTCTTTTTTGCCCTACAACACAATTTTTTAAAATTATTTCATCTGATATTGTGTTATTTTTCAGTGTAAGAGTCTTGCCTTTTTATGAGATGTGAAATTTCCTTAAGAACAGGAGGCACAGACTCTTTGAGGTAGAAGACACTAGCAATCATTTAGCCCGAATATCCGCGCAATTAAAAAATGACCCTGAAACATTTGTGAGAGGTGGTTATGTTTTCTCCGCTTGAATAATTCTCAGAGATGGGACATTTCCTACCTCTATCTTTGACTGAGACATTCCACTTATGGTTCTGGTTCGGCTGTATTGCGCTATATAAGAACACTATCACGTAATGCCATCCTCATCTCTTCTCTCATTGGAAAATGAAGATATCCACTTTTGACCCACTCTGATCCTTTCTCTGCACTGCCAGTAAGGTGGTGTTTCCTACACTCAGTTCTGATAAACCCCTTTGTAATGGATTTGTATTATGCCAACATAACTGGCACTACGTTTCTCAGAATTTCCTTCACTGAATACTTTAGAATGAATATGGGCCAGAAGGCATATTTTGCATGATTTCGAAGGCACAATTGAAGAATTATCTGGTTCTTTTTACATTTGGAAGATCATTATAGGGCCCAAAGTGCTGTTGCAGCTTTTGGTGGTTAATTTTATGTGTCAGTCTGACTGGGCCACAGATATTTGGTCAAAAATTATTCTATTTGTGTCTAGGAGAGTGTTTCTGGATGAGATGATTAACATTTAAATCAGCAGACTGTCCTCCCTAATGTGAGTGGGCCTCGCCCAATCAGTTGAAGGCCTGAATAGAACAAAAAGATTGACCTTCCCATGAGTAAGAGGGAACTTCTCCTGCCTGATGGCCTTCCAGCTGGAACATTGGATTTTTCCTGCTTTTAGGCTCAAACTGAAACATCCGCTCTTCCTAGGTCTCAAGTAAGCTAGCATTTAGACTGGAGCTATATCATTATAGATATGGAACTATATCATTATAACACTATATCATTGCATCCCTTGGGTCTCCAGCTTGCCAAATGCAGATCTTGGGGCTTATCAACCTCCATAATCCCATGAGCCATTTTCTTATTTTATGTATCTCTCTCCAATTGGTTCTGTTTCTCTGGAGAGCCCCGACTAATACCAGCTCATGTGTGATGTGCTCGTCTGGTGGCTCACCTGGTTGGTCTGGCGCCACAGCCAGGCCTGCAAACTCCTCCAGTTTTCATGAATGTCCTTCCTCAGCTTCTCCCATTCCTGAGACAGGTGTGTGTTTAACTGGAACATAGAGTGCCAGCCTCTCCTGCTAGATATCCCTATCATTAAAGTTGAAGACTGGAGGCAGTGAGAGGCTAATTCCAGTCTCTCCTCGAGGAATCCCACTCATTCTCACAGCTTTCAGTTTGTTCTTGCTTCCTCCATTTTATATTCATCTTCACTTTCTGCTGCCTGCCCTGCTGACTTCAAGCTCCATCAGCAGACACAGAAGCAAGAGCCTCACAGACTATTTAACCAGCTCACAAAATTGCATAAGGTCTGGTCCCTATAATAAATATTCTGCTTAGCTAAACAAACCTTGACTGATACACCCTTCAATAGTCTCCCTTAATGCATAAAGGCCAATATCTTGAACGCGATCTAGAGAAGGGCCTGCATGTTATGACCTCCCCTTACCTTCTTGCATCATTTTACACTGATCTACTTCTCACATTCTGCTCTTCAACCACAATGACCTCTTATTTTCCTGTTTCCTAAATATATTTGCCTCAAGGGCCTCCATCTTTCCACACATGCTAGTCTTTCTGCCTGAAATACTTTTTCTTTTGTCACCTTCTGTACCCTTCAGGTCGAAGTGTAACATCACTTCCCAGAGAGGTCTCCAAAGAATTTGTAGAATTAGGGAATTGTCTTCTTATAGTACCCTATAGCATACCTCCCTACAATTGTAATTGTCTGTGTAAACATTTATATAATTTAAAATACTTATCTTCCTAAACAGTCATGTCTCTTCTTTCTCACTTCAGCTCTTCACAGCATCCTCAACACCCGGTACTCAGCACTGATGGAAGAACTGTGCATGGTTATTGCATTCCGTTAGTTTTCTTATCTCCTGGATAAACTAAAAATACATCCTTCAACTGTGAGTTCTATTTTTTCTTCTTTCTCCATCATGGACACATCATGGACTTACTGATTATATTTTGTTGTTGACAATTTCATAATGAGAGCTAGACCTTTCACTTCCCAATTAACTTGGTCTTCCAATTAGTCAAATTGATGAATTTTTGACCAGAAAAGAATACTTTGGCAATTGACTCAACTGAAACTAGTAAATTCTTTGGCAACTCTCCCCAACACATCCTACCTATTTGACCTTGAATAGTAGCTATGTTGACTTCATCAGGAATGTTGTAAGAACAATATTACTGCACTGCTTGTTTTTCTAGTGATTAAAAAATGTGTTTTATGGAGGAACATGCAAGAAATGTGAATGGGGCTCCGTTAGCAACCATTTTAATAGTTTATGATTATTCATGACAATTATATTTCTCCTACTTTACTTTTTAATTGTGATATTCAATAGAATGCCTGAATTCCATATAGTTTGAGTTTTTTTCTTTTACTTTGAGAGAACTACTGGGAGGGGTAGAATTGAGTAGATAGTTTATGGTTTCAGATATTTTGAAAAAAGAAAGAATTGTATAACCTTTTCAACATGTCTTCCATTTTCTGTTTTTCCCTCACCTCGATTTCTTATACTCATGTTTCAAGGGATTTCTTTAAAAAAAAAAAAAAAAAGCTATTGCTTTCTAGACATTAACCATTGGAGAGTTCGAAAACCCTTCCAGATGGGAAATATATATGAAACATCTCATCTCAGTGAAAAATAAATCCTCCAAATAGAGGCATGTAATGAAACACCTAATTCACTCCAACTATACTGGTCATATTGCTGCAATATTATAATGCCAGATGACTCTTTTAGCACCATGGACAACAGCTGGTCTTCCATCAGGAATGTCTAAAAATGAATGCAATGCTATCCTTTTCCAATAGAAATTTGGCTAGTATTGAAGTCCATTGCATGGCACACTCCTCATATCTATGCTCAGCAATTAGTGACTTTTAATAGGAAATTTTAGAAGTATTTCATTGTGTTTATTCTCCAGAAATCTGGATTGCTACGTGACACCACTGAACACTAGAAAATCTCCTTCGAAAGTCATCCAATTACAACATCAAAAATCATTTTCCCAGTCTTCAAATGTTGTGACCTTTCTGAAATTTTTACACTAATGATTGTGTCCCTTATAGAAGAATTTTTTTTCCCTTTAGCTTTTTTCTCCCACAGCCATAACATACCATTGTCAGTCTGCAGCCTCTTCCCTCCTCTTTCTTCATCTCCTTTCATTCCTTTTTACTTACTTTTACCTCCTAAATGCATTTCTCTTCCCCTAAGCGTGTCATTTTCATTATTTTTCTTGCTCTAAAACTTTGTAAATCTCTTTCCGTTTTATGGTTTCCATCATCATCACTATGCGGGCGACTCTGAAATCTCCTTTTTTACCTCTGACCATCTTCTTAAGCTCCACTGTTTCATTGCCAACAACTTGCTGGATCCCTTCATCTGGGTGTGGCCGATATCCACAAACATGTCTAAAAGGAAACTTACATATTCTCTTCAAAACCTTCACATCTTTCTCTTTTTCCCACACGTTTTTTTTTTCTGTGCTTTCTTCCTTTAATAAACTTGTTTTAGTGCCTCAAAGTTATTCTTCATTTCCTTCTCTCACATCCAAATAAGTGTCAAGTTCTTTTCATGTGACTCCATAATAAGACTGTCCATGCTAACGAAAATAATTCATTTCTTACCTAGATTTCATTCCTCATAGAGGAAGGAAAACATGCTCCCCCTTTACCACCTTGTTATTGTCCACTGAGGGTTGTGACTGGCTACAACGTTGAGGAGCATGTCTATTTCACAGAAGAATTTCCATATGCCCATCTCAATGATTCTACAGTATTTCAGGGCTCAGTTCCTCTTGCCTGTTCTTGCAGTAAATCATTGTAGTAGAAGGAATTCAAGCCACAAAACTTCACCAATGCGAGTTATAAATTGACTCCCACACTAACTACCACTGAATTCTGATGGCATCAAAGTAGTCTCAGGTATAGAAACAGGCATGGGAATAAAACCGTCATAGATTTGTTGTGTGAATGAAATGAGTTAACAGGGAAAAGTGATTAGCCAAGCTCCTAGCACATAGTAGGTCTTCCCCAAATATTAGTTTCCTTCCTTTCCCCATCCTAACATGGATCTCTGTTTCCAGTCTTTCCATTCTAATCCATATTTAGCAGTATTGCTAAATTGATCTTTTCATACTGCTCTTTCAACAGTTCTACTGTGATCCCACCGATTGCAAAATAACATTCAAATTTCTTAACTCAGAATTCAAAGCTATCAGTTAACTGTCCCCAATCTAAGCTTGCAACCTAATTCCCCACTGTATTTCATTGAATCTAAAATGAGTACTGCTCTAAACCTTGCATTCCCCAACATTAGGCCTTGTTCATTATGTTTTTGTTTGTTTGTTTTCTTAGAACCAAGGATGTCCTTCACATCTCCAAATCCATATTTTAAGCCCCCGCTCAAAACTTACCTCTTTTATTATTATACCCAGGATTTCTTAGCTAAATAAGATCTCTTTTTATTCAAAATTTCCATAGTGATTTAAATATGCTTCTCAAATGGCATCGAGTCTGTTTTACTTTGTTGACTTCATATTTACAGCAGTTCTATCATATCCCCTGCTGGACTGTATGTCCTTTAAATGCAAGAAGCACATGGTAACTACTTCCATATTACCTACAGTATCTAACATAATGCTTTCTGCATTGTACACATTCAATAAACATTTGGTATAATATGAATATTCTATCAAATATCTTCACATTTATTCATAGTATCTCATTAGAGAGAAACTCTTACAATCAAAAAAGGATCTAAATGATGAAGCATTTGATTTAATGTCAGTAATACTATAAAGACCCATATTAGTAATAAGGAGGTCTAATAACATGAGGAATGAACTCTCAACTGCTGCCTTTCTCAGGTCAGGATGGCTCTGGCTCTGATTGGTCACAGGTATACAAAAACCTTCCCTCTGCTCCTTCACTTCCCAGTTAATTGAATTAGACTTCTGTAAATAGATGTGCTCTCCAATCTTGGAGCCAGATACCACCCCAGTGAACAGTAACAATGTGGTAAAGGGGAACATGTTTGTTTTCTCCTACGGGGAATGAAAGCTAGGTAGGCAAATGAATTGCTTTGGTCAGTATGCATAGTTTTATTATTGCCTTTATTTTTGAAATGTCATCGGACACAATAAAATCCAAAAGCTTTAGGGATGAGGTACCAAGTTATTAAACTCATTATTCCAACTCTCCTAATAATTTTCTCTCTCTACTCCTGTCTCTTTGTCATGAGGGTGGTGACAGTATTTTATAGAGAGGAAGATTAAATTGGAGAAGGGGACTGGGTAAATCTGATTTATGAATTCTTGGTAAAAGAATCTCTCTTGAGACAAATTTGGACTGTTACTCAGTCTGGCTCTATAGAGTGGGAGATATTCTGTACCCAATAAAATTCCCTAGGATTTTGTTTGTTCTGTATTTTTCAAGTAACCCCATGGTTTCCAAAGGTCCACAGTCACAGGGATGAGGGCCCTGGATGCTGTATTGGAGGTATCAAGAAAGGTGAAAGTAACCATGAAATAAGTGCTGGGCAGTGTCTGAAGTTGGAGGTGGAGGAAGTGAAGGAGGAGCAACTTACCTCACCCTTCGGATACAGGCTTAGCCAATACTTTTTCCTTTCCTGCTCAGGTTCAGACAACAAACACTGAGTGGCAGGGCCTATTAGACCATGACTGACTGCATGAGAAATCCAGAAGCATGTAAGAAGTTCTGAAACACCTTTGTTGAGACGTCTTCAGCTGGATATTCCATGGGTCATAAAGGTCTCCGGAGAGGCCTCTTCTTCATGCTCTCTTATTTTGGTCCAGAAAGTACATCTGTTTAAGAGATGAATTTAGCTCAGGAACAAACAGAGACAATGCATCCTTGGTTAGAGAAGACAAGGAGCTGTTTGCTGGGCTTATTGCTGCAGATAGTGAGCACCATGACTTTAGGCTCTTTCTAGGTGGCCCAGACCTGTCCCAAGGAAAGGAAGCTAGACTTCAAGGTAGATTCTCCAACAAGGACTATTAAATGTTTTGTGTTTCTGGAGATTTCTTAATGGTGTCCCCTAATGGTGAAAAGATAGATGAAAAAGATAGCCTGTTAAGGTCTGAAAACTGAATCTGCCACTAATTAGTTGTGTGGCCTTGGGCAAGTCATTTAACCTCTCTGTGCCTTCTTCAGCTGTACCGTGGAAATAATAATAGCAACCTACTTTTGTGAGTTATTGTGAGGGCTAAATAAGTTAATTCATGTAAATCATTTGGAATAGTGTCTGGTCCTTAGCAAATTTCATTAAATATTTGCTTTTATTAGTGATTTTCTTCCTCATTGTTCCTTGATGGTATTTAGTTGGAGTTCAGCAAGACCAGAGTACAAGACAATCCTCCAGCAGAAATTCTTATTACATTTGAATTATTGCTACTAAATTTTGTGTGAGTATGGCTTTTCTATAGGTTTATTAAATCAGGATCTATTTGCAAATTTTAGACTCCTCTATCTGCATTTTACTCAAGAGATATGGTGATGTCCTCTCCCTTGTAATCAACACCAATTAAATGATGGTGGTTGAAAATAGAAGCATAAATGGAACCCCAGTGCGTAAATTGGTAACAGTCCATCCTTTCTGTGGACATATGGGCTTCAGTTGCAATCTATTTCTTGGAAAGTGATTCATAATTAAACCATTTTACTTGCCTAGAAAATATTTCAACTTGTGTTGACTTGAGTCACAATATTTGGAAAGCACCATTGAAAAAACAGATTATATTGTGTGCAAGGGAAACTAAGTCTGCCTGGCATAAAAACAACAGAGTGGTGGACAACTGATCACGTGATGTGGTCAGTTGTATACTTGGTATGGCCTTTGGGGTACCTAAATCCACATTTCCTTAATTATCGTGATAATTAGGCCAGCCTCTGGATTTAAGCTCAATGATGTGGGTAATGGTGACAGAATCCTTTTCCTGAGGGCAGATTTATGCTCTCATCTTGGCAGAATCAACTATTTGCTTTGTGATTGTGGAAACATTTGGAGAGAAACATTAATTTTCCATCCATTAACTTTGGTGGATATGAACACCCCAGAGGGAAGAATGTGGGAAGCCACTTAACAACCTTTTGGCTGTTGAAGGTAAAAATTTTTTGAAAACATTTCTCTTTGCAAAGAAAGAAAATAGGAAGGGAAAAGCAACTATTCAATCAGGGAATATTCTGCCTTTTAGAGGTTTTGTAAATGTTTGCACCACCTCAAAATGCAGCACTTTTCTGTTGCATGACCTGTTTGGTTTACTCACTATCTAGGTATATATTAAACCGATAGTCAGTCCGGATACTTACTAACAGGACAGCTGATTGTAATTATACATTTTTCTCCTCCGTATGTCAGATACATTATGTTAATAACAACTGGGCAAAGGAGAAAATTGTGGGTTGAGAAGAGAGGAGGAAATCAGTGAATGAAATAATAAATGTGATTTTATTTTTGCATTGCAACCTTTCAGATACCTAAGACTAAGTCCAAATCAACAGGGTCTTGGAAATGACTGTGTGTACATTGAAGAGAAGAAGATATGATGAGGGAAGATGGGGTGATGGAGGCAGATCAAATCACCTCTGTGTCCTGGGATGGGATTAACCAACAAGAAGGTAAAGCTGAATAACCCTGAATGTGGGTTCATTCTGCCAAAAAGTAAGTACAGCATCATCAAACAGGTAGTGTATACTAAGCCCTATACCAGATACAAAGGATACTTAGCTGAGAAAGACAGATGTGGCCCCTTGCCCCGCACAGCTTACTGTTTAATGGAGAACATGGAAATTAAACAAATAACACACAATAAAATAATAAGAATTATGACAATTGCTACACAGAAGAGAAGAAGCTGTATGAGAACATGGACCAATGTGGTCTGGTTGAGCATGGAGATTGGGAATGCTCCCCTGAGGAACGGATGTGTAATTTGATGTCAAAGCGTTCTTAACTGTGGTTAAGTATGTGTCGGGTTTGGGAGTGGAAAGTGTTGGTGGGAAGAAAAGAATCTGAAAGCTCCAGGGAAGAAAATCCATGCAAAGGCACTAGGCAGAAAGGGAGTTTATAAATGGAAAACCCGGGAGGTGGAAGAAAGAAGCTGAAATGAAGAGAGTGGGATGAGAAGGAATCTGAGAAGGAGATGGGACCGAAGAATGCACAGCCTTGTAGGTCAGTCAGGAAAAGGAGTTGGACCAACCATGGGGAGACTTTGCAGGGGTTCAAGCAGGAAGAGACATAATCATATTCATGTTTTGAAAGAAACTCTCTGGTCGCAGTGCCAATAATGAATTGGAAGGAGCAATAACTGGTATGAGAAAGTGGGTTAGGAGGTTGTTGCATGGTTCAGGAGAGCTACAATGGTGATATGGAAAGGAAAAATGGCAATGAGATGGTGACAAGTAAAGAAAGGGAGAGATGTTAAGAGGGATGTGGGACTTGGTGCCCGGGAAGGGACATAGAAGCCCCCACCCCCTTCTGCTCCATTCTCCTAGAAATAGAGGTAGATTTTCCTTTGAAAACTGAACATATTCAAGACTTTTACCCAAGCATTTTTCCTATCCAGGTTATCCTGCACGTCTGCCACCACAACATATCAGGAGGCAGACGCTCAACACACTGAATAATATTTCACTTTCAATTTTCTTTTGCCTTTATTGGTTTGTACAAAATTAAAAATAAACTCCCTGTTATCGGGAAAGGCCAGGAAACACAAAGTTCTGGTTAATAGAGAAATGCAAATCATGCCATATGACTCTTACTGATTTTCAGAGACGCGGAGCACAGCACGTAAGAGAGAGAGCCGAGGATGTAAGAGCAACGGGAGGCAGTGACGGGGTTCTGTCTGCAGCTGAGTTATGGTGCTGGATATGAAACTTTGGACAAGTCACCAAACAGGTAAGAAGTTGAGGACACAGAGTTGTGGAGTCAAATGACCCTGGGTGTGAAACCCTGCTCCACTTTTACAAGCGTGTGAGCCTGAGCCTATTCCTTAACCACTTTGAGCCTCAGTAATCTCATCTGTAAAACGAAGATAAAAATACTCACTTCTTATGGTTATTACCGCAGTTGAACGCAATTGCGCACGTGAATTGCTGAGCAACCTAACTCCAGCAATTATTTTTCTATGAGTTTTCTCATCTGTACACTGAAGACACTAATGCTTTTCCTACTTCAGGGACTTGTAAAGATCTCAAAAGTGAATGCATCTGAAACGTCATATGATCTTTAAAGAAGTTATGAGAGATCCATCTTTATTAATATCGTCGTGCTGTTATTTTATGGATAAATAGTAGAGCTGAGCCTCCTCACATTTTTTTTATTTTTGGTGAATAAACCAGCACTCCAGAATTTTGCAATTCCTTTAGTCTATTGCTATAGCACTGCTGTATTGAAGAAGTGGCTACAGAAGATGTGTGGAATTGAGTTAAGTCCACACTGACCCCAGGGCATATCACGGAATCTATTTTCTCAAGATAAATCCAGGTTATCAGCTTGTTGACTTGTAACCTTTTTTTTTCTTTTCATTTTTGTGTAAAAGCAGAATGTTGACAGGGCGAATGCATTCTTGCCAGGTAATAAAGGGTTTGGGTTCTGGAATGGCAGGTGAGCTAGATTTTACTGTATCGTCCATGTGCAATTACGGTCTATAAAACATCTCTACTTAATACGTACCTTGGATAGGGACATGTCTAATTTATGATTCAGTCTATTTGAAGATTGGTTGAAGGGGCTTTCTTGACAATTAGGCAGAGTTGGGGGTCACCATGTGAATTGACTTGAAAGTCACTGACCATGTTCCTCAATTATCCCTCCCACGGATACACAGTGCCTGGAATTTAATCAGTAAAATTAATTCCTTTGAGCCTTGACAGGATTTCAGTGACGGAAGTAATAAAATGCAAGAGCTAAAAGTACCTTAGAGATCATTTGATCCAACTTCCTTATTTTATAGGTGAGCAAACTGAGGCCCTACAGGAAAGTCTTTCCTTCCCTCCAAGGTCAGATGATAACTTAGAGACAAAGGCCAGTCTGCACACCCCGTGTCTTGGCATCCTGTCTAACAAGCATCCTCCTGACCAAGCAACTTTCCTGATGCTCAGAGGTCCCAAGACCCCCAGAGAAGCCTCCATCTGCAGTCATCCTGGGAAAGTCAGAACTTCAGCTTATTCCTTGACTATTTTTGGTGCCATGACTGTCCTCACGACGAAGTAGAGATGCTGATGTTTTATGTTTCTTTTAAAAGAGAGAGCTCAACTTGCTGAAACATAAAAATTAAAAAATCACAAATGTAACAGCTTTTATAAAGGAGGCTATCTGGCAGAAAATTCATTCCCCTGAAGGGGAAATGGGACTGAACGAGTGATGAGGCAAAGGCATGAATCAGCAGTGATCGTTTTTAAACTGAGAAGTGGACAGCTTTGTGCTCTGCAGAGCAAAATGGCAGGTGAATTGTTGTCAAATGTAAGAATACAGTTCCTCGGCAAGTGCAGGAATGTAGTCTTGCCTGCACATCTAAGATGAAGTGGAGAGATACACAGAATCTGTCAGTAATTGAGCGGGGAGGGGAGGTTGTACCAGGAAATAATGGCTAAGATGGTGAGCACCTACTGAGTGCTGAGAACTCTGAATACAGGACCTTAAATTCTTGCAACAACTCTATGAAGTCCGCGTCCTTATTATCCCCACTTCGCAGATGAGAAAATCAAGGCTCAGAAACTTGACCAAAGTCACAAAGCTAATGGATGCCTCAAAAGGATTTGAAACCAAGTCAGTCTGATTTCCAAAACCACAGTAATCTGAACAGCTTCCAGATCAATAGTCATATACCCCCTGGACTTTTAACTCAAAGTTCTGTTTTAACAAACCATTCCATTTGTGGCTAAGCTTCAAAAATTCTGTGTCCCAATTTCTTCATCTCTTAAATGGGTATTGTGAAGATAAAAATGAGAAAATGAGTCTCATTAAAAACATTTAAAAAATATTTTTTACCTACCTATAAAAAAAATTTATAGGTAGATGCAGTGTGGCACAAGTATAACCTTTAATAACCATTACTCTCATACTATAATATTTGTGGGCACATCTCATTAAGAACAGGATTGACAGAGAAAATCATGTTCGTGTGTACATTTTGAGCATAAATTAGAAAATACTTTGAAAGGCTTTCTATAATGGCCATTGAGTAATATCAGTAATGGCTTCTGTAGGAAGAGAAGGTGCATAGGTATTATTAAATAAAATTTTAAAACATTTTACTCAGAGGAAAAATACCCAATTTATAAGTGAGGTATAACTGCATTGAAGAAATGAGTTTTTTTGCTTTCCTTGGTTGCACAGACTGAACAGCAGGGTTCAAAGGAGAGAGACGTGGCAAAGAAAGAGCCCTGGGCTGGGGGGCACCTTGGCTCTACTCCCAACTAACTGTGTGACTTGGAGCAAATCACTTTGCCTCTCTGAACCTCAGTCCTTTTATCTTTCATTCGGTTAAATGCTTGTTCAGGTATGCGCAAGCCAAAGTTCTACAAAACATACCAGCTCATTCTGATGATCTCTACTTAGCCTGAAGGAATAGCACGCAAGTAGTCCCATTCATTTGACACACATCTGTTTGTCACCATTGCAAAAAAAGGCACCATGCCAAGCTCTGAAGGGGTCCCTGAGATAAAGGAGACAGTGTCCGGTTGTACTGATTCCTGATGCAGAGGGATTGTAAACCCCACAAGAAAGCCATTGACTTGGAAAAGTTTCCTGTCTGCAGTCATTTTCAGTAAAAATATAAAAAAATCTAAATTCATCTTCTCCCTAATTATTTTCTTTCTTCCCAAAGAATTGAAAGGCAAGACCAAGGAGCAGCATTTCCAGGGGCAAGTTGTTAGGCAAGAAAGAAAGAAGTGTCTCTCGCCTGTCGCAAACTGCAGAGAGCATCACTGTCTTCCCAGCAGGTGCAGGGGGAAGTAGGCAGGTTAGCAGACACAACTGGACCCCCTTGCTTCAAATGATCATTGATTGCTGAAGTCATCAGTCAAGGTGGACCAGACAAATTGCAGACCTTGTTATTGCAGGAGTCAACTTGGTAACAAGTCCTGGTCCCCTTCCCTCCTCTTTCATTTGTCTGCACATCCTCCTTCTTTTCTCCTGCCTCTTAATTCTCTGCTCTTCAGCCTTCTTACTGTCTGTTTACCCTCTCACTGTCTCTTCTGTCTTCCCTCTCTTCCTCTCTTCTGTTCTCACTCTCTTCCTCCCTTTCTCCCTTACTAACTTCTCTCCCTCAACTTTGCATCTCCATTCCTCTCCTTTTTATTTCTCATATCTCAGTCCCCTCATTCTCTGTTTGCCATCCGTCTTCTCTCCTTCTTTCCATCCCTCACACATAATTGCTGCTATCTGTTATATTACTGCATTTCTTTAAGTGATGCTTAACCTAAGACATTTAACGCTGATGGCAATCAGAGTCAATACGGTCATTTGTTAGAAAGTATTTCCTTTATTATTGATACTTTATCCAGCATCCTTTGTATTCCCTGAGACATTTCCATCCCTTAAAATTTCACAAAGCTAAATCGTCTTCACTCCCCTTTACTTACAAACAGCTTCTGTCACTCTCGGTGTGTATACATCACACTGTGTGAATGCAGACACTCCATAAAATATGGCCACCTTGAGTCTCCTAAGGCAGGAGAGAAGTCCAGGTGTTCTCAAATTAGAAAATATTAGCCTGGTCTATAGTTACTATTTTAATTGTGGGCATGTATGTGAATTTTCTATTTGCTTTCTGGAAAATCAGTTTGGAGACATCTTCTCTCCAGAAGATGCCATCATATAAGGAAAGCAACAATCCAGAGGTCTTATATGACAGCTTCCATTCACTGATACACCCTGGGTTAGATATTGATAAGTAAGCCTCATACAGATTATCTTATTTAACTCTCACAATTATACCATGAATAGATAGACTTATCATTCCCATTTTCCAGATGAGAAGACTAAGGCTTGAGGCCAAACAATTGAGGGATGAGAGAATAAAAAGATGCAGGTGTGACCACACACACCTGGAGCAGTGTTTGAGTCTAATGGCCCTCCCTGTGAATCCTATATCTAAGGGTCTATATAACTTCACCGTCATCTTCTCCTCTGTGGAGCCAATTAGTCTTTCCAGGATTTCTTTCTTTGTTTCTTTATTGGCAACATGGAGCAAAGAGAGCTGATCCTACCCCACAGTAACATGAAGTGTTAGCTGTTAACACTTGGCTTCTGATTGCTAGAAGTTTCTTCCTTTGGCCACAGAAGCCCCACAGGTGGATTCAGACATACAGATCTTAGCCAACTGGGCCAAGAACTGAAGAACTCTTGGAAATAGCACAACTTAACAACGTTGGCCTGGAGACTGAATCTTTCTCTGCTCTCTTTTGTATGTGTATGAATGTGTGTCTATGTGTGTGTGTAGAGACAGACAGAAAGGATAGATCATCCAGCATCTAGACCTCCAATTAAAAAATGACTATCATTTACTGAATGATATGTACTAAGAAACTTGCCAGGGAATTTTTTAAATCCATTATCACATTTTATCATGATGATGACCCTGCAAAAGAGGCATTATTCTCCCCATTTTATAAATTATAAAACTGAGGCTTAGAGAGGTGGAGGAACTCTCCATTGGGTCCAAGAGAGAGCCTGATCTGCCATTCTTCTTCCCTGCCCCAAAGCAAAGCAGCTCTTCTTCATGTTGGGAGACCACCCTTGTGTTCTTGCCTCCATTTCATTCTAGGGTCTTGGGATTCTGAGAGGTTAACTGAGTTTCTGAAGTTCATGCAGCTAGCTAGCACCAGTTTACCCCCCTCACACACACACACACACACACACACACACACACACAATCCTATTTTGATTTCCAGGGATTGAAGAGAAAGTAGAGGAGGATTGAAAACAAACCTTAGTCATTTTTAATTTATCTTCTTTGTCTGAGAATTTTTACTTAACATTGATATAGCATTTCTTTCCTCTTTCCTATACCAGCAATTGCAAACCAAGATCAGAGGAATGGGAGAAAATCTATTAAAAAAAGATCCTTGCTACTTTATGGTAATTAAAAGCAATAAATATTCTTGCCCACAATGCTAAAAATCTCAAATAGCCAGTGGGTCAATACTGTTTCCCTGGTTAGGATGGTAATAAATCTTTATTCCTTTTGAGTCAAAATAAGGAAGGGGTTTTATTCATGAATTCCATGACCTGGTGCTGCGACATTTTCAAAACAAACACGCCTGGAATAAAGAGTTTCTACACCAAATGTGTTTATGTGCCCTTTTCCAACTTGCTTCCCTCACCCGCAAAGCTTCTGTCCTTGCATGGTCTTTTTATAAATGCAAGAGCAATTTTCATCTCCTGTGCCATAATGGCACAAAGGTATGGGGAGGGTCACTCTTCCTCTTTACCATCCCTGTAGCCTGATACGTTCTCTATTCTGGTGGAAAACAGAAAGATTTAATTCTGGATCTCTCAAGCTCATCTTTCTTAAAGCCTTTTGCTTGGCGTGAAAGACCAATTGCCATGACCCATTGTGACTGCTTCTTTTTTTTCCTTTTTAATCCAGTCCAATGCCTTGATTATTATCCTTTTGAAAACGGATGTTTTTCCAAATTCAGATCTGGCACTGACTTTGTGCTCATCTGTGATCAATGCTGCTCATCGAAGGAGCTGGATTGTCTCTGGCTCTTTTGTTAGTGGGGATATAGAGTCACACCTTCACACAAACCCAGAGGAAAGCAGAGGTCATGTGCTGAGCCCTTTCCTTTAGGGGTTCGTTCAAGGGAAGCTATATGACCTTCAGGGAGTCACTTCATTCTCTGGAAAATTTTCAATTTTCTAATTTCTACAAACGAGTGGGTTTCCAGAGCTCCCCTATTTTTTCAGAGCTCCACCATCCTTGTGCACTCTGTGTCAACTCCTGTTTTGTTAATCAGTCCTGGGAGGAGAGCAGAGACATGGTAAAAGCAGCAGCTTCTCTCAAGTTGAGCCGCTCTGATAAACCCACTCTCCTCCCTTTGGCAAGAAGCATAGATTTGCCCCTGCCTACTTGGAATTAATTTTTTACATAAAGCTTATGCTAAGTTCAAGTCGCCTCAAAAATACCACTCTTGTTGGGGTGGCTCAGGGGTGACTTTACTATTTAGCTAACACAGCACAATGTACACCAGGCTAGCTTAGAGATAAACGCATGAATGTTCATAAGACACACACAAAAACAGTAACATTCTAAAAGGGTTCGGGTCCAATTTACTCCTATGCAACAAAGCACACTTTATTTTGTATGGGAGAAAACACCTCAGAGAATAGGTTTGTTGAATAAGATAGACCCTTTTCATGCTTATTTATTGAATCGCAGGTAGGCTGTGGGACTCTTTATGCTAAAGAGGGCTCAGGGTAAATAGTAAGGAATGTCAAGAGTAGCTGCATATCTGTGAATAACACTATAGAAAAATTGCTGGCTAAAATGAAGACTATATAGCAAACCTCATTGCTTGTATGTCACTATCTTCCCAATTCACTATCCAGTGTCACACTTGTAAATTTGCACCACTTTGCATTATTTTTCTTTGGGAAACCTAGGCTGGATGAGAAGCAGGAAAGAGTGCATTGAATTTGGAATTCAGGAACAATGGTGGGTCTTAACAATGGATAGAAGAGACGATGCAACATCCCTGTGGTGGTTTCAATGGAGGCACTGAAGGTAGGTCAGAGAATTCAGTACCAGTGGCTGACTTTCACAGTGGATCACAGGGCAATGATGGGACTCAGCAACTGTACACAGATCTTGGCCACAGATCTGACTGCATAAATGAAATCTCAACACTTCTATTTGTGGAAGAGGGGAGAGGATAAATAGGTGATGGAGTGATGCATGGGAGAAGTGAGCACAATGGCATAAGTCCCTGACACCTACTTTTGGTTCTGAAATCCCATCCTGATGGGGAGTTGCTCTAATTCATCATCTGGCTGCAATTCTAATAAGAATCTACTTTATTCTAAAGTGTGAAGAAAGGCATTCATGTGTATATGTATATATATATATATATGTTTTAAGACTCCTTTAAGTTTCTTCTTGGGTTTAAAAGGCAAGAAACTAGCATTTAAAGGGATCATAACACATATCAAGCATCTAGGTGGGTGGATTTTAATGAACTTATAAAGAAGCCCTTAAGATAGTTATTATTAGGGCACCTTACTTCAATCCTATGATTCTTTTTATACACTCTGCATGCTCTTTGCCCTGAGCTCAGTTGGGGTGACAGTGGGATTTGAGGTGAGATCCTGCCTCTGGACTGAAAGAGTGAGAGAAAAACTGTCAGGGACTGAAAGACAAGATAAACAGGCACAGAGGGCGAGGAATAATAACTATTCTAGAGTCTGGAGGCCAAGAGGAGCTTGGGTTCTTGCTCTCTCATTGGTGCAAGGAGAAGGCTTTCCTTAGCAGAAGACTTTCAATGAAATTCCTCCATCTCTACTCCCATCTTGTAAGTATTGTCTCCTTAGTTACTTCAGTAAAGACTTTGCTCAACATCCAAGGTGTAACAGATGCTGTTGATACGCTGAGCATACCTCTTTGGGTTTTACCATATCAGTGCACACTTCTCAACTTCCAAATGCTAGCACCATCATCTCTTTGTCTGAGGGCTTTCTCAAGCCACAGATGGCTACTACACTAGTGCACACAACAGATCAAAAGTGCGGGGAATTAATGCCCCCCTGGGAACATCGCTCAAGCAATGACAAACAAAAATCAGTGTATAAATACCTTATGTTATTTATTTCCCAAGTGGGATAATCTAGCAATGCATAAAAAATTATAAAGCATGACCAAATGAGATTTATTCCAGGGGAAGCAAGGTTGGCTCAGCATTCAAAAATCAATCACTGTAATCCATCATATCAACAGGCTAAAGAAGAAATATCATATGTAGAAAAGTATTTGACAAAGTCCAACACCCATTCATGATAGAAGCTATCAGAAAACAAGGAATAGAGGGGAATGCCCTCAATTTGGTAAAGAACATCTACAAAAACTTATAGCTAACAGCGTGCTTGATCGTGAAACTCTGAATACTTTCCCCTAAGCTTGGAACAAGGAATTGTTGTCCACTTTCACTACCTTTATTAATAGTACTGAAAGTTCTACCCAGTGCAATGAGGCAAGAAAAAAAAATCAAAGGCATACATATTGGAAAGGAATAAATAAAACTGTCCCTATTTACAAATGACATGGATGGTCTAGAAAATCCCAAGGAATTTACAAAACAGTAGAACTAAGAACGAATTCAGTACAGTCACAGGAGAAAAGATCAACACACACATCATTCACATTTCTGTATATTAATAATGAACATGAGGAAACAGGAATTAAAAATATAATACTATTTACAATTGCTCCAAAGAAAATGAAATAATTACGTATAAATCTAACGAAATATGTGCAGAATCTGTATGCTGAAAATTACAAAATACTGCTCAAATAAACCAAAGAATGGAGAGACATACCACTCTTTGAAAGACCCAGTGAAGAGAATGACGTGACAAGATATAGACTGGGAGAAAATATTTGCAAACCATGTATCCAACAAAGGACTTGTGTCTAGAATATATAATGACCTTTCAAAACAAGAACAGTTAAAACAATCCAATTTAGAAAATGGGCAAAAGGCATAAATAGACATTTCACTGAAGAGCGCCAATAAGCGCATGAAAAAATGTTCAGCATCGTTAACTATTAAGAAAACACAAATCAAAAGCACAATGAGATATCTCTACACACTTACCAGAATGGCTGAAATAAAAAATAGAGATAACACCAAATGCTGGCAAAGATGTGGAGAAACTAGATTACTTCTGCTTGCTGGTGGGAATGAAAATTGTACAGTCTCTGTGGAAATAGGTATGGCATTTTCCTATAAAGCTAATCATGTGCTTACCCAACAACCCAGCATTTGAACTTGAACATTTATCTCAGAGAAATTAAAACTTGTTTACTCCAAAACCTGTACATGAATATTCATAGTGCCTTTATTCATAATATCATTATATATTCATAACAGTCCAAACTTGGAAACAACCCAAATGTCCTTCAGCAGGTGAACGATTTAAGAAACTCTGGTATATGGGGCTGGCCTGGTGATGTAGTGGTTAAGTTCACACACTCACTCTGCTTTGGCAGCCCAGGGTTTACAGGTTTGGATCCCAGGTGTGGACCTACACACTGTTCATCAAGCCATGCTGTGGTGGCATCCCATATACAAAGTAGAGGAAGATTGGCATGGATGTCAGCTCAAGGACCATCTTCCTCAAGCAAAAAGTGGAAGATTGGCAACAGACGTTAGCTCAGGGCCAATGCTCCTCACACACAGGCACACACACACACAACTCTGGCATAGCCATACCATGGAATACTATTCAGCAATGAAAATGAACAAACTATAGTTTCACAGAACAGCTTGGATAGCTCTCAAGGGTATTATGTTCTGCAAAAGGAGCCAACCTCTCAAGATTATATACTGTATGATTCTCTTTATATAACACAAATTGACAAAATTATAGCAATGCAGAGCAGATTAAAGGTTGCCAGGGGTTAGGGAGAGAGGAAGGAAGGAGAGAGGAATGAGGGGCAGAGGGATGGAGGAGGCTAGTTATTTGGAGAGTTTTCCATAGAGATTGATATGTTCCACTGGTGATGGAAGGATTTGAGCTTGGTAAAAAGACAGAGTTCTAAGGACCACAGGCTTTAGGGACCATGGTGCATGCCCTAGAGGATGACAGATGGCACCCTAGGGAGTGAAGGAAGGTCATGTAACCAGGTGGTGTGAACTTCATAGCTTGGGGAAGCTACCTTGGAGCAAAAGAGAATTCCAGTCCTGCCTACTATGTTATAAGAAGCAGACCATGTCAGATAAATAGGAGCAGTGTTTCCCAAATAACAGTAATCCCTACACAATCATCAAGATATTTGCCCTGTCTATATGCTACCTCTACTATTATATATTCAGCATCTTTGTTTAAATTGGCTCAGGTCTAAGATAAAAATATTTGCATAAAATAAGAATTCTGCCTGTGTACTACCTAAAGCCATCTGGTGCCTCATCAGTCATACATATAACACTCTTTATTAAAAAAAAAAATAGAGAGAGAGGGCAAAGGGCATTCTGAGCAGAGGAGCTGCCTGAGCTAAAGCACAAAAGCATGAAGGAGCATGATGTATTCAGAGCCAAGAGTGACCGGAATGGAGGGTGTTTGTGGAAGGGGAGGAGGAGGCTGTGGTGGGTGATGGGACTGCAAAAGAAAGGTCAAGGCAGATTGTGAAGGAAAGGACTGGAATATTCCAAGTCCACTCCACTCCTTTTGTTCTCTCTCGCTCAGGCAGAAGGACTGGGCAAGTGTCCTGGGGACTGCGTGTTCTCATTCTCTCCCTCAGCTGCAGAAGTGTGGGCAGTCATGTGTAGCTGTGTTAACACTACACGAGTAAAACCAATCCCCCAGTCCCTTCCGGCTGCACACCTCGCCGCCTCCACTGCTTCCATACGCCGATTTGCATCCGAGCAGGTTGTGTAAACAAGGCTGTTAGGGGAATATAAATAACCACAGCCTGGATTGTGGTTCAATAGTCTAGTCTGGGGAAATCAGAATTTCCACTTATCTCCCATGCCAAAGAGGAGGCTTGTAGCTGCTCACAGGGTTCTCACCCTCTCCCTCCCAAGATGCTGGTTCTTGGTCTATGGCGCTGGATGGCTCCCTTCCTCCTCCCTGGCTCCTCCTCCACTCCTGCCTTCATAGCCAGATGCTCTCTCGCTGAGTTGTCAAACAGAACCAAGCTCTGTTCTTATTTTGCCTGGGAGGGCTGGGCAAGTGAGAAAAGTCTAAGCTCCGTTAAGGGAGATTCTCCATCTCTAAACTGACCTTCTCAAGGTCACAACTAAATCTTATTCAATTGTGTGGCCCCCACTGGCCTACCCAGTCTCTGATTCATGTAGTTGGAGGTGAACATCAGAGTTGTCTAAAATCTATTCAGCCTTGAGCCTGAGTTCAATTCCAGCTCCAGCTCTACTCCTGTGTGACCTTGGGCAAGTTACTTAAACTTTCTGATCGGTCATTTTATTTTCATCTATAAAGTGGAGGTGATAATTACACCCACCTTTTAGGATTATTTGGAGAGGGAAATTTAATGGTGTATGCTAGGAGCTTGGCATGTGTCTAGGCTATAGTAAGTGCTAAATAAATTATAACTATTTTTATTACTGTCCTGATGATGATGATGATGACAATGATGCCAATGCATTCTTCTGAATTGATTCAAAGTGTTGATAGCCACACCCCACATCTCTATAGACTGACCCATTTATAAGATTGGTTCAAAACGACAGGAAGAAAGGAGGGTATAGAAGAATTAAGAAGCATCTTCAGTGTAGTGGTAGAAACCCAGGGCCTGGGTCAAATCCCAGAAGGTCAAATCTCAACATAACCACCTAAACGTTACAAGACTCCTATCAAGTGCTCTAAATTGTGAAAGCGTCATCCAAAAAGCAGGAATTGCAATAATTTGCCTACTGAGGTTAATCTTAGGGCCAAGTTAGATGAGGTTTTTGAAATCCCTGCATTGGGAGTTATACTTTCCAAAACTTCAACGGTAGCAGACATGTAGGGAACTCTGGATGTAAGAGATGTGAGAAGCACCACGAAGATTAAAACTTCACTCTGCCCCAAGGAACCTGTAGCCACCCAATCTCCTTATTGATATTTATAGAGTTCCCTTCATAGTCAGCTCTGGATTCTGGCCTCTGCTCACCCACTCCCCTCTCCCTAGCCCGTATCAGGCATGTGGACCTTCTTCTTACTCTTTGAAACTTCAAGCTCATCTATCTCAGGACCTTTGCCCTTGCTTTTCTTTCCCTGTCTGGGACACCTTCCTCCAGATCATGGCATAGCTGTCTACTTTGTACCATTTAGAGCTTGGTGCAATTATTACTTCTTGAACATCCTTCCTTGATTCCCAAGTCAATAGGCTTTCCAGTCATTTTCTGTTACTTGGCTCTTTTTAATTTTTTGCATGACACTTATTATCTGAACCTGTCATGTTTATTCATTTGGTTACTTGTCTTATCTGTCTCTCCCACTGAAAGTTAAGCTGCATTAGGGCAGGAACATTGTTTTCTTATTCACTGCATTCACTGCTCTATCTCAATGCCTGGAACATACCGGGTTACTCCACACATAGATGTTGAAGGAATTGAGTTGGGCAGTAGAGGGGACAGAAGAGAAGGCATCATCCTTTCCCTGGAGAAACTTGCAATCTAAATGAGGTCCTAAGATTTACTCAAATTAAATGAGACATGACAGTATGCAATGGGAATTGGGCAAAATCATAATTGTCTAAGCTTCGTTGTCATGCGGAACTTCTGCAGTCACACAGTCTCTTTGCATTTGGAGGAGGGGGTCCAAGAGAAAAAAAAAAGGACCTTTATTACCAGTAATGCTCTCACATCTTATTATTTAACAGGACATAAATAGAGGAGGGAAGGGAGACAATGCAAACGGAAAAGAACTCTTGAGAACAATGTTACCTATGTCACAAGCATGCAGTCAGACTCCCTCAAGTTTGGAGCTACCACTTATTGAACATTTGATCTGTGGCAGCTGCTTACTAAGCACATTTTTATTCATTATCGCATTTAATCCTGACAATATTCTTGTGATGTAGGTATTATCATCATCATTGCCACCACCACCACCACCATCATCATCATTATCATCATCATCTCCATTGTACAGATAAAAAAGTGAGTTCTTCGCTTCTGAAACCCATTATATTAACCACACCTGTCTACCCTCAGTTTTTTGCTTATTGAGCCCTCCTACCCCAACTAGGTTATTCTATATCCCTGCCTTGACATCCCAAATTTTAAGCACACACACACACACAAATGCATCGACCTAACAAATTTGTTTTAGGAGGAAGCAGCAGGAGGAGGAATTAACATTATTTACTCTAAGATTTCATATACAATGGTTTGTTAAATTCCTCATTGAATTCTTTGCCATGCAAAAAGATTGTTAGCTCAGATAATATATCTTTTCTTTAGTCACATGATGTAGACTATATTTAAACCATCTTTCCCTTTCTCCTCTAGCTACCAGGGAACTCAGACTCACATTCCATCTCTGTTCCTAGAAAGTGCATTTATTTATTCATTCATTCATTTGTTTGTTCAACAACAACAAAAACAAAAGCAACAACTATGCATAGACGCACAGATAGAAATATAGATATATAGCATAAACACTTATCCTCTGCTCATTTTAATTTGTTTACATCTGGCTGTACATTTCTTTTACCTGTTCTTTATTTCCTAAATTTGTCCCTAAAAGTACGTGGGAGAAGTTGGTACGACATCAACCCTAAATGAACAAAGTCATAATATTATGTTGTAATGACATCAAAGCAAAAACAGTTTGACCTCACAAGTCCTAGTGTGACAGAAGCACATGTGTAGCATCCTATATATGTGATTTCATTTTTTTAACATCAACCACCATTTCTTAACAGCGGTCCTATAAATTAGAGAAGCTCAGAAACTCCCACTTCTTCAGAGAGGGAGCCAATTCATATTTCTCAGTAAAGTGAGGATGCTAAGTGAATACCACCAATCATTAAAAGTGTGTTTTTTCTGAGATGCAGTGTGTGGCTAGGAATGTGGGAATGTGTATTTCATCATTAAGTGACAACAGGCAGCTCTTTCCATACCAAGTGGTTGCCAAGTCCCATCAGTTCTACCCTGAAATGGCCCTCTAGTCCATGTTCACGACCATAACTTTGGTTCGGACTCGCTAAGCTGTTACTGCAGTTTCCTTCACCCGGTCCCCACAGTTCCCAACATCCAACTGCCACCCTCTGTCGCTTTGATCTCTTGTATATCATTTGATTTGTTCAAATGAGAGTGAAATCCAAGTTTCTTACCTTAGCTTTCAAAATCCTTCATAAGCAATTCTACCATGTACACCAACCTCAACTCACCCACCCTCTGTGGACCTGTTTCTCAGGTCTAGAGAGAGCGGAAGAGATGGCTGAAATCCCAAGCCCAGAATCTTTGAGCAGCTGCCTCATGCGATTGCAGATTCCAGAGATAGATGCATGTTAGGCTAAGTGCTCAGGCTGCAGTGTCCAGCGCTTTCACCACCCTCCAGCTGGATAAGCCTCAGACTGACTCACTCTCAGTGCCTAGGTTTTTTCCTCAATAAAATGGGAATAATAATAGAACCTAACTCACAGGATGTTATTGTGAGGATTAAATTAGAAGATACATAAAAAGTACTTAGCACAATGCCTGACATATGGTTAGAGCTCAGCTCTATGTCAGCTATGACTGTCCTTCTCTTATAAGAATTTGCTCCCAGATCCCATGTGGACTGCTAGTTCTGGTGAGATATGCTGGACCTGACGTAAAGCATAAAGGTTTCTAGTCTACTCTGGGCCTAGGATATGAACTCAAAGCATATTCAAGTCCATCCTTGATCCCGTCTCCCAGGCCCACACCCTAATCCTGTCCCTTGAAGTTCTACCATTCTGATGGCACTGGGAGGTGTGGAAAGTTAAACCCAAGACAAATCTTACCTAGTAGGAAAAGTGGGAGAAGAGTTGTTCCTACGATGTAAAGCCACCACTCCAGAACAAAGGGGCCTCTCTGTAGGAGGAAAGTCCTAATCTGGCTTTCTATACCAGCCAAAAGAGGATGAGTCCAAAAATCAAATAAGCTGTCAACAGCTTGGAATTTACTACCTCTATTTGCCCCCAAAGAGTGCTTCACTTTTTTGCATGTGACCTAATAATGCCTTTACCCTTGCCCACATTTGAGCTTCTCCTCTTCCTGGGTGGAGAGGGCTGATTTTCCCACCCCTCTCCCTACAAACACACATAATTTAGAACCTGCCACTCACATACATGCCATTGAGACTAATTTCAATAAGCCTTTGCTGCAGATTCTCATTCACCTTAAGCCATCCCACTTTCTTTCATTCATTCACTTAACAAATGATTGTTGAGCCCCTATTGGATGCAAGGCACTGAAAGAGATATGGAGACATAGCACTGAACAAAACAGATCCTGTCACCGATCTCACGGAGGTCACAAAACAATCTAGAAGAGAAATAGACAAATATGTAAAAAACACAGAAGTAAAAAATATGATCTCTACTACAAATGAAATTATCAAAATGGCATAAGAAGAACAATGTGGGAGTTGCAATGCATATTGGGGTGGGTATCAGAGAAAGCCTCTAGAGGAGTAACATTTTAGCTGAGATGAAAGGCCAGTAGATGGGCAAAAGAAGAAGGCAAGGGTTTCAAGCAAAGGAAACAGCATGTGCAAAGGCCTTGAAGGTGGAGCCAGACAGAAGGCCACTGAGGCTAGAAAGTGGTGGGCAGAAGGCATAGTGGCTGACGAGGACACTGAGGAGGCAGGCAGGGAGAGATTTCCTATTCGCCTTCAAAACACAGTTTGATGTCACTTCCTCTGTGAAGCTTTCCCAGGCTACCACCCCATAAGAATTCATTGTCCTTCTGTGGTTCATATCTCAGCTTTATTTGTTTTATGGATTATATGACAATGTTGCACATGTCTATGTCCTATTACCATAGTACAAGAAACTTAAGGTAAGAAACTTCTTCATCTCTGCCTCCTCCACTCCCTCTTGCACAATGCCCAGGATAAAATGACTGTTCAATGAACGTCTGCTTCATTTCTTTTTGAGATACAATGTCAAAGTCCAAGTAACTTAGAACATAGAGGGAGATTTTTTAAATAGTGTAGATCCGAGTTTTTGACACTCTTACAGGGTAAAATGTGTCTCATGTTTCCTTATCACTGCCCATGACTAGTTTTCTGTTTTCTTTCAACTGTGTTGCCTAATTAATTTCTTATTAACATTTCTCAATCTGAGCAGCTACTAGCAACCAGCACATCACAAGTAACTTGATTCAAAGATGGCCATTTTATAGGAGGGAGCCGCTGAGTGCACTGAAGATTGATAAATAATGAATGACCACAGGGCATTTAGAAGCTTATAATTTAAAAAAATATGGGCAAGACATAAGAGAGATGGAATCACCTTGGATCATCAGCCCAGGATATCTTTCTACAAAGTAATTCTTGAGGATATTAAAATCATTTTCCCCAGTCATTGAGCCTGGTGAGAGAATGGCTATGCGGTGGCAGCATGTAGCCAATATTGGAAAATCCCTCCAGCCAGCCACTGGCCTTGCCTGAATACTCCCAATGGCTGTGTGACAGACTATGGAGAAGATAAATTTTGATTCTGAAAAGTCAAGGGTCAGATTATGGGACGAGGCAATATTTCCTCAGCGTTTTATGAAACACTGGTGTCACATTTCATATAAATGCATACTTCATACAAATAAATGATCTGTGGTCTGAAAAGAGGGAAAATTCTGATTTAGACAAAAAAACTAGAGGTTTTTTTCCTGTAAGTCTTTTAAGAGTCTTTAATATTCTACTATGCATTGTGAATTACATAGATGGGAATATAGTATTCAATGTTTCCCAAATCTATTTGAACCCTAGATTATTTTTTCAATGTATATCTATCACAATGACTCATAATTATGACTGGAGCAGCCATAAAGTCTGAGTATTTTAGTCTCTAAAGTAACCACATAAAATGGAAACATCACAGGCTTTCGATTAGAAGGCCTGGGTTCAAATCCCTGATGAGTCATTTAAAAATATGTCCTTAAGCATGTCACTTAAACGTGAAGCCTCAATTTCCTTATCTGTAAAGGAAAGTGAAATCACCAGTTCGAATTTCCCTGGCTTAATGGCATGATTAAATATGTTAACAGACATTAAAGTCCTTTTAAGAAGTGTAAGCACCATATAATTTTTGTTTTTATTATTAATAAAATTCAATATAAAGACTAAGCATCCAGAGGAAGATAAAGGCAAGCTCACCAGAATAGGGAGATTTAAGGTAGAACCTGAGAAATCAACAGGGCCATCAGCACACAGACTCGTGTGTGCTATTCATGTCAGAAATATGAAGAGCGACAACTGGTGCTATTACTCTCCTGGCCATCTGAATCCATCTGTTGAATTTTGTCCTAAGGTGGCCCACATCTACCTACTTGGTCAACTCTTCTGGCCTTAATAGGAGCGGAGATTTATTCAACAAGGAATTACCATGGCTTATGTGGAAGGTCAAGTTTACCTAACACAAACTTTAGAAGGCCTGTAAAGAAACTTTCAAGATCTGGTTGAGTCTAGTGATTTTCTGCAATTCTAGAGAACTGTAAAAAATAAAATAAAACTG
The DNA here is from genome assembly GCF_021613505.1 of Equus quagga. Classification (NCBI taxonomy): domain Eukaryota; kingdom Metazoa; phylum Chordata; class Mammalia; order Perissodactyla; family Equidae; genus Equus; species Equus quagga. The sequence continues at coordinate 81,347,268 of NC_060267.1, forward strand.
TATTACAAATTCCCAAGTCTTACTTCATATATTCTGGTGTTTATAGAAGTTATTAAAGAGACTGGCCTACATCCTTTCTGGAACTAGACCTAAACTTGGCCACATATATGAAGACCTGGACTTCAAAGAATGTGTAGATTTTCAGAAAAGGAGGATCCATCAGGCAATTCCTTTTTCTTTTTTCAGCACAGACTTTGGAATCAAATAGACTTGGATTCAAATCACGGAAGTGTCCCTTACAAGCTGTGCGGCCATATGCAAATGATTCAACATTTTTACCTTCAATTTCCTAATCTGTAAAATAGGTATAATGTTTTCAACAATTAATATTAAGATGAAAAAACGTATGAAAACATTCAGCACAGTGCCTGGAACACAGTAGGTTCTCAAAACTCCTCTCTCTCTCCTTGCCGTATCCTTTCTAAATCATTCCATTCATAATTTTAGGGGAATTCAGTATATCCTAACTTTAATCATTGTCTCTGCAAATTTATACTATACCCTGATGTTCTTTATCGAAGGAGATGGGCAATTCTATCTGCATGGCAGTCATTATAATGCAGACCATGATCTTTATATTTCAGACACTTTCTTTCTCTGTTCTGCCGATATCACTGGAGCCTTTTCCAGGAGAGCGACTAATGCAACTCAATTCAATATGGAAACACTTCCGCCATTCTTTCATTTCTCTGATGAGACTCTTAGTCAGCTTTGTTCCCACCTCCTTTATAAGAACCTCCAAGGAGCCTCCCTTAATGGAGTCCCTGCAGATGTGCTCTCTTGTCAGGAGCTCTTCCCAGCAGTTCACAAATAACACAGGACTGGGTGAACAGCTCAGCTTTTCCAGGTCGTTAAACATTGCTTAACTATTTTTCAAATGCTTTGGCGTCAATAAAAAATCTCCAATGCGTTTGGGACCAAGCATTAGTTCCATTAATATTTTACACCCTGCATGTTTTAAGGGATTCATTTATTCTGAAGTCATCTGTCAACTTTTCTCTAAGAGCTTTTTGATGTCCCACCAGCTCCCCCAAGCTCTCTGCGAAAATTCATGACTTTCTTCATCCATTCCCACCTATCACTAGCTTCAGATACTATGGATGACCCCAGAAGCTGAATGTTCAGACACAGCAGGACTAGCTCATGGCAAAATTGTTAAAAATGTTGTTGAGACCTTTATAAATAAAGAGTTATGAATTCTGTGTGATTTTCCAGCAAGAGGGGATGGAATAAATGGACTGCTCCCCCGATAAGATTGTTATCTTTATGTAGGGATATAATTTTTAATACCAGCAAGGCTTTAGCTCTTAGCCCAGAAGATCCTGCTTCTGAGAGCTCCACAGAATGAACAAGTCTAAAAGATGGACCATGCAGTTCTGGCCAAGGTGATAATTTCAAAGGTCTCTGGGAGGAAGGCTTCTTTTTTCTCATGGAGGGCATAATTTATGTCCTTATTTCTTGTGGACCCCCTGTGTGTAAGCTAGTTTTGGGCTCATGTATCAGATGAAAGGACTTCTCAGATGACCATGTCCGTTTGCTTGCCTAATTATTTGCAGAATATTTCTCAATCATTTTGTTCATTCCCTGGTGGGTAATTACCTCGAAGAAAACTGAGTGGGGAAGAAAACCAAAACCCTCCCACTTCTTTTGTATCCTTGCCTTAAAGAAGAACACTATCCTTACACACATCACGCGCAGCTTTCTAAGGGGCCTCACTAAGCCAGCACCCAACTTTCATCCACTCTCAAATGCCTTAACCCAGTGAGAAAACATGTGTCTCCAGAAAATTGGTCAAGATTTAATGCTAATATTAGAAATTCCAGAAATAATAGTAGGATGATAAGAAAATATGTTTGAAGTGGGCAATTTCCTTCCTTAAATTCTATAATGTGGAAGCCCCATGTGAAAAAAAGCACTGTTTTAGAGACCAGAAGACCTGAATTCTAATTTCAGCCCCACTGTTTGCTAACTCTGTGACCTTGAGCTTGTCAATGACCTTCACTGAGCCTTGGAATTTATATGAGGGAAGTGACAAGGTGATTTCTGAACCAAATTAAATGGATCTTTGGAAAAGCTTTGGAGCTAAGAGTAAACTACATTAATAATAACGTTGTGATGTGGGTCAGGCAGGTCATCTTATTCCTATTTTACAGACTGAAGAAACGGAAGTTTAGAAAGAAAAAATTACTATTTATAATGATTCAGAACTAGCAAGAAGCAGAACTGGGACGTGTAACCACACATCCTGAATCCCCTTTTGAAGATCTCTGCATTGTAGCACATGGCCTTTCTCCCACAAAAGAAACAAATTAACCACAATGCAACTTTCTTGTTTTTATTTGTTACTTGTTTTACTTTGTTTTGTTTTTATTGTGATAAGAAAGTTTAATATGAGATCTACTCTCAACAAAATTTTAAGTGTGCATACAGTATTGTTAACCACAGGCACAGTGTTGTACAACAGATCTCTAGAAATTATTCATCTTGCATAACTGAAACTTTATACCCATTGAACAGCGATGCCCCTTTCTCCCTTACCCCAGCTCCTGGCAGCTGTCATTTATTCTACTCTCTGCTTCTGTGACTTGAGCTATTTTAGATACCTCATATGAATGGAATCATGCAGTATTTGTCTTCTGTGACTGGCTTATTTCACTTGGCATAATGTCCTCAAGGTTCATCCATGTTGTTATACATGGTAGGATATCCTTCTTAATTTTTAACCAACTCTTTGTTTCATTGACTTTTTTCTACTGTTTCTCTATACTCTATTTCATTTATTTCTGCCCTAGTTTTTATATTTCCTTCCTCCTGCTAACTTTGGGCTTAGTTTGTTCTTTTTCTAGTGCCTTGAGGTATAAAGTTAGCCTGTTTATTTGGGGTCTTTCTTTTTCATATAATGGAGGCATTTATCACTAGAATCTTCCCTCAGTATTGCTTTTGCTGCACCCAATAGGTTTTGATGTGTTGTGTTTTCATTCTTGTTTATCTCAACATATTTTCTAATTTCCCTTTTGATTTCTTCTTTGACCCATTGATTGTTCAGGAGTGTGTTGTTTAATTTCCACAAATTTGTGACTTTTCCAGTTTTCCTCCTGCCATTGATTTCTAATTTCATTGTTGTCAAAAATGATACGTGGTATGATTTAATCGTCTTAAATTGGTTAAGACTCAGTTTGTGACTTAACATGTCATCTCTCCTGGAGAATGTTCCATGTGCATTTGAGAAGAATGTATGTTCTGTTGCTGTTGGGTGGAATGCTCTGTATAAGTCTGTTAGGTTCATTCGGTCTATATTCAAGTCCACTATTTCCTTATTAATTTTCTGTCTGTATGCTCTATCAATTATTGACAGTGGGATGTTACAGTCTCTTACTATTATTATATTCCCATCCATTTCTCCCTTCACTTCCGTCAATGTTTTCCTTATATATGTAAGTGCTCTGATCTTGGGTGCATATGTATTTATAATTTGTATATCTTCCTGGTGAATTGACTGTTTATCATTATATAATGTCTTTTTTTGTCTCTTGTGAAGTTAAGTGGTTATCAGCTTCAAATAGGCTACTATAACAATAAGATGTTTTATGTAAGCCCCACGGTAACCACAAAAAAAAAAATTGTGGAAGATAACACAAAAGAAAAAGAGAAAGGAACCAGAGCATATTAATACCAAAAAAAAAAAAAAATCAATGAAACACAAAGGAAGACAGCAAGAGAGGAAAGAGGGACAAAAGAACTACAGATAGACAGAAAACAACAAAATGGCAACAGTAAGTCCTTCTCTATCAGTAATTACTTTAAATGTAAATGGATTAAACTCCCTAATGAAAAGATATAGAGTGGTTGGATGGATTGAAAAAACAAAACAAGATTCAGTTAAATGCTGTTTACAGGACACTTACTTTAGATTTAAGGACAAACATAGGCTGAAAGTAAAAAGATAAAAAAAGACATTCCATGCAGATGGTAACCGAAAGAGGAGGCACGGCTATACTTGTATCAAGCAAAATAGACTTTAAATCAAAAACTGTCGCAGCTTCCTTGTTGACGCCTTGCTTGCAAGATTCGCAGTATGCTAAGAGATAGAGTAACTCAGTTGCTTCAGACAGAAAAAAGCTTTGGGAAGGTTTTATTTACCTTATTCATCTCAGCACAGCTATGCAAGAACACTCTCTGTTCACACAGGTGTTACTCCCTAAGCAGAACTTTTTTGGCACAACCAACTGGAGGTTTGGCAGTGACCGGCTTAGAGATGAACCACAACGTAGAGATGTGGGGGGACCTAAAGACACCATGAAAAGGGGGGCTAATCTCATGAATAGACTGAGGCTTAAGGACAACATCAGGAAGGGACTCAGCAATATTTCTGCTCACATTACTCTACAATAGAAATAAAAACTGAAGGTTTAAAGGTTTCTGTTTTAGGCCACATCAAAACTTTTGCAAACTCATATCATCAAAATAGCCGCATCAAAATGTCCTAGTCTCATTTTTCAACCCTTCTCTCCAGTATGTGGGATTTTATAACCCTCAATAGATGTTATTTCTCCACCAGTCCCCTATCATACCCCCACACTTCCCCAGAACCACCCCACATACTCTGGAATTTGCAGGCACAGCCTGGGTGTTCTATGCTGCTGCGCCTTTTATTTTTTCCAGAAGGCATTATAAAATCCATCTCCTTTACCTCTGTTCCCCTCACCTCCTGATCTCTTCACCCTTCCCCAAGGATCCTCATTAATTCTGATGAGGAGAGCGCTAGACAACATTTATGCTAAAAAAAATCAGTGCAATCAGTGCACACAGTAGGTAGTCAAATGGTACTGAGTTAAAACAAAATTGAAATGAATTGCAAGATGCCCTCTCCATGAAAACACCTCTCCTATTAGAACGTCTGCCTTGGTCTCTCCTGGAGTCTGCAGTCCTTTTTGCACCAGAACTGCATACAAACGCATACCATGTACTCCATTAGGAGAACGCAAGCTGTGTGTGAGTATGTGAGGGAGAGTTTATTTCCACGACAAGCAGAGCATCAAAATAGCTTCAGAGCCCGTTGCAGCAGGAGCTTCAGCTGCAAGATAAAGGACAGACAAGCAGGGATGCGAGTGAGAAGAGAAAAATAAAGATCCAGGGAAGAGAGAACACAAGTGAAAGAAGGGGCCTCATGGTTGGGCAGGAAGACGGAAGGAGGGAGAGAGAGATGAGGCTCCCTGTGTTTCTACATCAGAGTAAGCTGCAGAGGTTGCTGAGCAAAGAGGCAGCTCAAATTCATAAATCAAAATCATAACTTGAAGAGGTTGTGTTCAAAAGTGATTAATGTAAATTTGCTAAAAAGCTGATGTAACTGTTTCTTCCCTGAAAATGGAAAGTCCAGAGAGGAAGAAATCCAGTGCTAGGACCAACACAACCCTCCCCATCAAGCGTGAATGGCAGAGAGACTGGAAGGGGTGGCAGAAACATAGGAAGTTGTTATCAGCTCTGCTTTCCTCTCAGACACACCTGGGTCCTGCCACTGCGTGACCTCAGGCACATTGCTGGCCTCTCACTTCACCTGTCTACCTGAGTGCCCTGAGCCCTAAAACAAAGATAAAATGCCTTCCTCATAGGATTTATGCCAGAATTAAATCTTGCAGAGCCTGACATTCAGAAAATAAACACTCAATAAAAATAAGGCAAATCTTGAAACAATTTGGGAAAACATCTCAGAGACTTCTGCAGAGATGAAGAGGAAAATAGTATAATAATAACCTCCATTCATGAAGTTTTATGGGTTTCAAACAGCCCTTTGATAACTGGTGCTTAAAATAGCCTTGTAAGGTGGGGGACACAGAGATTATTGTTAATGCGGTGAATATGAGCAAAGAGTGCAGAGCTGGGCTCCACCTGAGCTCAAAACATGCATCTGAGACCTGCTGGCTGCATGGCCTTGAGCATCTCCTCTCCTGCTCAGCTCCTCATCCATGAAGTATGGGCAACAATAGTGCTGGCCTCATAAGGTTGTTGAGGGGATTAGCTGAATTAATACTTACATACTTAGAATAGTGCATGGAATATATTGAGCTCAATAAATGTTAACTTTTATTATTATCTGTCTCATTTTATAGAACAGCAAAAACAACGCTGAATCCCAGACAGACTTAAGAGCTTGCCCAATGATTCCCAGAGAAGACGGAGAGGTGTGGGCTCAAGTCCAGGACGTTAGACCCCAAGGTCAGGGGTCTTTCTGCCTGCACAAGATCTCCCTGGACTCTTTACTGATTCTGCTGTCAGTGGGACACTCAACACCTGCTGAGCCTGGAGTTGCATCAAGGTAGCTGCAAGGAAGATGAGTAAAGGAAATCTTCTGAAGAACCCCAAAAGCAGAACCAGGAGCCGTTGGAAGCATTAAAGGCATGAAATGAGAAATGGTGAGCAGGACTTTCACACAGGCTGTTCCCTCGGCCAGGTATAACCTCCCCAACTTCTCTTCACTCTTCACCTGACTAAACACTATGAATCCTTTAGATGTTATCTCAGTCTGGATCTCCAAATAAACAGAAGCAATGGGAGATTGTGTGTGTGCACGTATGTGTGTGTTTGTGTGCGTGTGTGTATTCTGTTTATCCATCTATCTATCTATCATCTAGCTATCCATCTACCTACCTAACTATCTGTCTGTTTATTGATATTTCACAGAATTGGTTCATGCAATGGCAGGACTGGCAAGTCTAAAATCTGTAGAATAGGCTGACAGATTGGAAATTCAGGCAGGAGTTGATGCTGTAGTCTTGAAGCAGAATTTCTTTCTCTCTGAGAAACCTCTGTTTTTGTTCTCAAGGACTTTAACTGACTGGATGAGACCCACCCACCTTATTCAAGGGTAATCTCCTTTACTTAAAGCTAACTGATGATAGATGTTAACCAAAGCTACAAAATACCTTCATAGCAATACCTAGGTTTAGCATCTGGCTAAATAACTGGGTTCTAGAGCCGAGGGAAGTTGATATGTTAAATTAACCATCACAGATGTCAACTCAGATGTTCCTTCCTTGAGCACACCTTCCCTGGCCTCTCAGGCTAGGTCAAGGGCTCCTATTATACTTTGATGGCAGCCTGTAGTTTTCCTTTAATGTATGCATTAAAATAATCATAATAGTTTACATAATTATTTGCTTAAGTTATAGATACCTGTATGGCAGGGACTTTTTCTGTCTTCAGGACTAATGCAGCCTGGTGCAGTGAGTGGCTCTCAGTGTTGATTTGCATTTGGTTGAATGCACGAATGTTCACTTTTTTGAGAATTATTCCCTAGGGGCAATGGTGGTAACTTAGCAATGGATGCATGGGGCTCTGTCATTCTAAAACTTTATTTTATTTTATTTTTTTAACTCGTTCATCCCTTTCCAAAATTTTTGTCAAACAGGTTGGAGGAAATATTGTTTTCTTCTTAGGAAAAAAATCTGGCCAGTTGTTTTCTCCCCTGCCTGGATGGGTAGCTTGGCCTTTGGGGAGTTATCAGAGCTTGATAAGAGGAGTGGTGTCAAAGTCTGGAGAGAAATGTTCAGATCAGTTTCTTTCTTCCTTTTCTCCTCTGCACTTGGATAACTCCTCTTCACGTATTTCTTGCCTGATTGGTTCCTTTGTTCCTTGGACATTTTTAGATCCTCAGTTCAGAGCAAGTCCTCTTTTTATCAGTGTCAGCTGGGTCTGAGTCAGGGTTTAGTGCAAGTTCGAATGACTTTCACCTCGGCTTCCTGTGGGAAATGGCTGAACTGTACTGTGTTTTCAGTGTTTAGACTGATGTATCTCCATTCTCCAGGGAGCAGAATAAATAGTGGCATCTCACCAGGTGAATGGAAGAGAACAGAAGTAAGTGAGAATTATTAAATTAAGAGTGAATGCGGGTGAAGGACCATTTATTGAAGACCTAGTCAAATTGTATAGCCTTACCAGTCAACACGAAGGACGGCTTTATTTGGAAAAACCTCTTAATAAATGATTAGGATGGAAGATGGAACCTCGGACTTGACCATCAGCCAGTGCCAAAATATTTGAGGAAGAGATCAATTGCTCTTTATAGAAGAGAGAATAATTTGGGGCACCCCTGACAATCTGGCTGTTAGGAGATGAAGAGAAGATAGCAGAGGAGAGCCAAGGGTGAAGGATAGGAAGTATGGATGTGGCTTTTCCCCACCCCCAACATACACACACACACACACACATTACCTTCAAGCTATTAGCAGGGTCTACCTAATTCATAAGTACCTGGAGTAAAGACCAGTTATGATTATTGTAAAATACCGAAGACACTCAGCCTTGCATCAGGGTAGACATGATACCAAGGACAGGTCTCAATAATGCAGAAGCTCGGAGTCCCAGGTGGTGCTGGGGATGTAAGTGGTGTAGGAATTCCCAGATATCTTGGGAAAGGCTTTGGGTATCCACAGAATGAAGAATGAGCAGGGTTCCAACCGGCTTTATCTGAATCTCAGGGAAGTTGACAATTAGCTAATGAACAGGATAATGTATTTATCTCATTGAATCATGTTAACCATTCTATGCAGTACATTACCTCCATGTTATCGATGACTCAGGAAAAGCACACGTAGAGATCGACTCACACAGCTAGTGAGCGCCAGACCCGGGGCTAGAACCCAAGCAGCCTGACCATCCATCCTGTCATAAAAAAAAAAATTTATGCACCATGTGCTGTTCTAGGTGACTTTCATGCATTAACTCATTTAATTTCTATTTTCTATACAGGAAACTGGATGATAGAGAAATTAAGCGGCTTTCCCAGGGTCATGCAGCTAGTAATAGAGCTGGGATTCAGATACATGCAGTCTGTGACAGTGTGCAGGAGTTTAACCACTAGGGTGTCCCACCTCTGCCTTCCTACTATGTTCCTCTGGCTCCAACTAATCATCCTGTCTCTTGTTCCTTTTCAGGATGAAACAATACCCCTGTTTTCCCCTTGACTTAGCTGTTATCTCCCTGCAGCCAGTTATCAGTTTATATCTCCCTGCTGCTGGCTCTTCCATATATTATTACACTTTCATATCTCGCATCTCCTTGCACTCAGTTATGATATGCATCCAGTTTATGAGAGGCTAGACCCATGGCTTGTGCTTTGTATTTCAAAAATATTTGCATTAGCGATTCCAAAACCCTAACCAGAGGAAAATAAATTAGCAACTAAAAACACCTTGGGTGGCAGGTCAATAGCTTCTGAAAGATACTAGACAGAGCTGCTTGAAGCTTTTATTAGAAACTCATCCAACCGTTCATCCACTGATTTATTCATTCAGCAAACTTTTATTGAGCTTCTGCTACAACAGGAGGAGGTAGATGAGATGCAGGAATAAGGGCACCCAGCCTTCTCTGTAAAGAGTTCACATTCTCCCAGGAAGGCAGAAACCTCTCTAAAATGGAGAATTTTATAAGAAGGCTTCTTAAGGAAACAGGCACCTCAAGAGGTAGTGAGGTCCCTGTCAATGGAAGTATTCAAGGAGTCTAGATGACTCCTTGTAAAGGATGATACAGATGGAATTCAAACATCAGATGTCTATTGGGACAAGACTAACTTTAATATCCCTAGAAGTATTAAGATTCTATAAAAAGAAAGCAGAACCAGTCAAATGCTATCACAAGATCTGTTAGATCCACTGGAACACAGATCATGGAAGAATTAATTCCAGCTAGTGGGAATAGGGAAGGTTTCCAGGGTGTGGGGGACAGGGAACAAAGAGTTAGTTAATTTGAAGCCAGTACACTCAGCTTTCAAGGCCCCTTGTCTTCCCAAGTTGTTTAAACTTTCTGAGCTTTAGTCTCCTAATCTCCAAGACAGGGTTAATTATGCCTGCCCTGCCCATTTCTCCTGGCTGCTGTGAGGATCAAATAAGAAAATGTATAAAGTAATTTGTAAGCTGAAAAGTGTTATGCAAATATGATGTCAAATTAGAAACTTAGGAGCCAGACCCATGGCTGAGTGGTTAAGTTCGCATGCTCAACTTCAGTGGCCCAGGGTTTCGTGGGGTCAGATCCTGGGCACGGATATGGCACTGCTCATCAGGCCATGCTGAGGCAGCATCCCACATAGCACAACCAGAAGGACTTACAACTAGAATATACAACTATGTAATGGGGGGCTTTGAGGAGGAGAAGAAGAAGAAAAAAAGAAGATTGGCAGCAGATGTTAGCTCAGGTGCCAATCTTTAGCAAAAAAAACAAAAACCAGAAACTTAGTGCAAAGGGACTAAACATTAATGGTGAAATTTAGGGCATCCATGGGTGGGTTACATCTTTTAGTTTAGAACTTTCCTTGGAATCTCAAACCATACCACATAACACTCATAACAGAGTATATTTCTTTAATTAATTGCAATTCTGGCTACAGCCACTATGTCCTTGATGGTCTTGGACAAGATCATTCAATTCCTTCCTTCAGTTTATCCTATCAGCATAAATGGCTAGTAATTGTCGGTCTTTGCAAAACCTGTGTGCTACACTGCCACATAAAGATAAATATTTCCCTATCCATTGAGATCAAATAGCAAGAGCCCCCATTGCTTTGACTTTCTATATTTTCTGAGGCAGACCCAGTGAAAAGAACAGATGTGGAAAATAAATCGTATTTTGATATATGCAAAGGTACACAAAGGATAAGACAGACGTGGAATCTTAAGTACCTGGGACACCAGTGTCCACAGAGCACCTATTATGGACCAGACCCTATGATAGGTGATGCTTGGGGACACAGAGATGAACAAGACATAGCTTCTGCTCTCAAAGAGCCCACAAATTGATAAACACTCTTTGACAGTGACCGGAAGAATAGACTAGATTAAATGGATTGTGAATCAAGATAACTACCCCAGTCCTAGAGCTGATACTGATTTGCTGGTTGACCTCTGTTAAGATATCTTACTGCTCTGTGTCCATCCTCTGTCACCACTAAATGAAAACCCATAAACCATTGTTTTAAAACTTGTTGGAAATGTTTGCCTCCTACCAACCAGCCACTGGAAAGTCCTAACGAAATTGATAGAAAAATACTATTCAACCTCTCAGATGAGTCATTGTTGCACTAACTATACAGGAACTTTGTTCTGCAACTTATATAGTGAAAAGGAAATACTTGAAGAAATTATATTAGTTCATCCCAAATCAACTAATATCTCCTTTTTGACCTTGTTTGGATTTGGAATAATTGTCTTAACTGGAACTACAGGATGAAGAGAGACAGAGATTCATAACTAATGACTTTCTGGTGGGATTTTTATTTTATTTACAATAAGAAAACAAGATACTGCCATCACCGTAGGGCTAACATATGTTCCATGTAATATTCCCAGCAGTGTTTTTGTTACCTCTCTCTCTCTTTCTCTCTCCTGTCTCTCTTGCCCTCTTTCACACACACACACACACACACATAAGCTCTAACAAGACTGAAAGATTCCGACAGGCTGGTAATTGACTCTGTGCTGATTCAGATGGGTGCAGGAGTCTAGGGCAAGGGGAAGTGGGCTGTCATCAGGAATCCATCTGAATATTTTCTCTTTGTTGCCTACTCATTATCCCACTTCCCACATCTTAACAGAACCCACCATACAATTATGTGCTCCCTGGGAAGTTGGCACCACCCCAGCCCTAGTCATTATATCCTGACTGGCATCAGCCAATCAGAGGAATCCTATTCTCCTTGCCCATGATTAGTTAACCAATAGACATGTGACCCACTATTGGTCATTGACACATGAGAAGGATGCTTTGCCCTGCGGCTTCTAGTTAAGGATATCTTATTCCCAGGAAGGAAAGAGCAGAAGATGGTACCTTTATGCCTCTGAATATGTTATGTCTGCAAGTGACATCTGGAACATCTAAAGCATTTTGTTAACATTCTGAGAATGAAGCCAATATATGAAGGCAAGAGTATTATAGAGAAGTGGGCCAGGAGCACCTGCAACTGCCCTTCCTTTAGACTTCTCATTATATGAGCTAAGATGTGTCCTTTGGCCTCAAGCCATCTTTATTTGCACTCTGTCACTTGCAGCCCAAACCTTCCTAACCAATATACCTATCGTATACTCATAATGAGTTTGCTCCTCGCTGTAATTTTTAACTCTGTCAATAGCAACACAAGCTGAAGTATCTCAGTAGTTTCACAGTAGACCGGAGCAAGGCCCACAGGAGGGGATTATCTGAGATGTTTGAAGTGTAGTATAACCTGCTTGTGGTAGTGTTTACAAGAATCTATGTGTGTGTTAACACTCATAAGACTGAATACAAAACAAAAAATGTGATTACTAGTGCATTGAGAAACAAAAAGATCCCTCAAGGGTGGAGCATAGATTGAAGCCCACATTTGTCTGACTCGAAAGCCACACTGCTTCTAAGTGCTTGTCAAGTCCAATATAAACAGCTCCTTACTTACAGTCAGGAGCCTGAAGTTTAAATCCTAGCTCTGCCATTTGATAGCTATGTGACCTGATGCATTTTGCTTTACCCAACTGAATTTATTTTCTCAACTGACAAATGGAGATGATAATAATCTCTGCCCATTCCATCTTTTTTTTTTGGGGGGGGGGGCATGGTAATCAAATAAGAAAATGATTTGGGAAGCATTTTTCAAAATGTAGCAAAAAGCACAAATATTTGCCATCATTATTTTGTGAAAATACCTACTTTCCAGTAGTACTCAGGCTGAAATCCAGTCACTAATCTGGGTTAAGCTAAGGATAGAGAACCTACAGTGTGACTGCTGTCACCTGTCTCCAACCCACACCCCAAGGGCACCCAATCAGTCATGGCCGTCTTTTCCCAGGATCCTTATTTGTGGCTCTAGTATCCTACTCAACCATCTGCTCTAAGTCTTTATAAATTAATTGGAGTCAGTCTCTGGGGTAAAATCTCTTAAAACTGCTGGGTTATACTTCCAGTATCTTCCAGTCTTGTTCACCATCTCGCCTCAATGTGCCTTCTCTTATTTCTTTTTAGTAATAGAAACCCAAGTTTTTAGTTTGGAGTGCTGGCACCCAGAAATAGAAGTCTACATTTCTTAGCCTCTGTTGCAGCTAGTTGTAGCCATATCAAGTTCTGGCCAATGAGATGCGAGTGAGTGTTACATGGAACTTCCAGAAAGGCTGCTTAAGAAGAGCTGATTCACCTTGCAGGCTGCCCTTTCAGCCCTTCTGCCTTTCTAGTTTTTACAATTTGCATCACGAATGTAGTGGTTGAAGATCTAGATACCATATATAATCGTGGAGTTGGCTGAGGATGAAATTGACACCCTGGGATGGTAAAGGATGGAAGCCTGTATCCTTGATAACACCTTGGAGCAATTATACTAGCCATGAAAACCATCTATCCCTAGATTTCTTTTACATAAAAGAGAATAAATAATTTAATTTAAACCACTACTTTTAGAATCTAAATGACAGAGAAGAAAAAAATATATGTTTTGATACCTATGGATATTGATAGCTATATACCGTAATATCACTGCTTATTGAATGCCTATAATGTGCAAGTTATTTTATATTAATTATCTCTAATTATTACAAAAATATAACAAGACATGTATCATTAACCTCGTTTTGTAGGTAGTGACACTGAGGCTCTGTGAGGTAGAGCAAATGACCCAGTTTCAGATAGATAATAAGGGATGAATCCAGGATTCCAACTAAATCTGTCTTACGCCAAGGGCTATGCCCTTTCCATGACACCATGGAAACCAAGTTAATTACAACTTGGTTGGACGACTAGCAAAAAAGTCCCAATAAGTGTTAGGAGAATACACAACAAATAGTACTGCTGAATACAATTAGTAGGTAGGGATTTCTTGAAACAACTTTGCATACTTGATGATTTTTTAAGCACTGGATTTGAAGAGCATGAAATGCATGAGTCATGGCTTTTAGGGAACAGATGGTTAGTGGTCTGTATTATTTCAGTGACAAAGTTTTAAGCAGACTAAGGATAACAATAAAACTTGGTCTCATGATGTTTGTCATCTTCAGTCCCTGACCCTCACAGATGTTACTTCAGCTTCTCTCCTCCAAGATCATACCCTGATAGTCATTCAGTAGAAATTGTCTTTTCATCAGATTGACTTTATGAAAGGCATTCTAGGTGATTTTTTTATTCGCTAATATTCCATGGATTTCTTGCAGCCTCTATTCTAAAATTCTTTCATCAGAACCATGGGGGAAACATTTAAGGCCGTTTCTCAGGATTGTCGGCTCTGAGTCTTGAAAATCATCAGTTAATGGAGTCTCGGGGTTAGAATGATATCGGAGATCACAAGGAAAGCTGGCGTTTATTCTATACTCACTCTGGCCCAGCTCTTTTGCATGAGTTATCTCATTTATTCCTCAATCAACACCATAAACTAAAGGATATTGTTATCAACAATTGACAAATGGGAAAAGCAAGATGTAAAAGTGGTGAGTGACTTCCACAGAAGAGGAAAGTGTTAGATCAGGGATTTGGGCCCAAATAGTGACCCTTGAAAGAGATCTTGAAATCTAAGTAGGTATAATTACTTAAGGCAGGCTAAAAGCTGTACAAACCAGCCTTAAATCTCATTGGTTTAATGCAACGAAGATTTATTACTCACTCCTCTTATAGTTCATTGATAGTTGACCAGGATCTGGGTTCCGTATTCAACCACCCAAGCCTCTTCCATTGAAATGACTACACCATCTTCTAATCTTCTAACACCTTAGTGTCCTCCTCTGGATCATCTACATTCTGTTCAAAGACAAGGCAAGAGAAAAATTTAGTAAAGGTTTGTATAGACGGTTTTAGGGGCCTGGTATGTATATAGCAAATATTATTTACACTTACATTCTATTGGCTAGGATTCAATCACATGACCTCGCCTAAATGCAGAGGAGGCTGGGAAATGTAGTCTCCCTAGAGTAAAAAGAAACGAATGTGGTGAACCATGACATTTTCTCTATCACAGTAGATATTTGATGTTGATGTGAGGGTGGAAAAGGGAGGGGATAAGGAAATTCCAAATAAAAGGAGAAACTTGAGCAAAAGCACAGTAGTCTGAAAGATATTAGTCAAATTCAGGGAACCACAAATAATTTTATGTGGCAGAAGCCCAAGTGGGTGGTTTGAGTGATAAGTTGACAGGCCAGATAATTCAGGAACTTGGAAAATACACTAAGGAGTTTGGACTTTATTGTATAGCTATAGGTGAGCTATTGAAGGACTTTTACCCAGTGGAAAATATGATTATATTTGGAATTTAGAAAGAGCATTCTGTGGACAGCACAGGTGATGGTTAGAGAGAGCAAGACAAGAAGCCAAAGTTCAGCTAGGGTAGGATTGAATCATAGATATAAGATGTCATAACGATGCTTGCAATGAGGTCAGAAAGGAGAAGATAGATGATACGAATTAGATTAAGGGGGTATAAATATAAAATTATAGGAGTTGACAATTGATCACATTCTCTTTGTTACTTAATTCAGTTTTGCAACGGAGGTAATTATTATCTCCATTTTGTAGAGAAGAAACTAGTCTGAGGGTAGCTGAAGGACTTGCCAAGGTCATACAATTAGTGTCTGAGCCAGGCGCCTAACCATGTCCAACTCTACAGCTCATGTCTTTCCACTTTACCGTCTACAAACCTCAACCATACCTTACCTACAAGAGCCATTTTTATGCTTATGAACACTTATTCCTACTCTTTCTGCATCTCCTCTTTTCCAAGAGAAAATATTCCAAATTCTTCCAATAGTGTCTTATATCACCTACCCTAAGTATCTTCAGCCTTCTGGTCACACTCATTTAGATGCATTTCAAATAACCCAGTCTCACTTAGGTTAAGGATTCCCTCCCTGAAACCAACTCTTTAGCTATGAGATAACAAACTGAAGCAGAAGCTATTTCAGTTTTTCTAACTCATCAAAAATACATAAAACCCAAATAGCTCACAAGTATTTTCTAAAGTATTTTTATTATTTTGTTTATTCTACTGCCCAAAGGTACAAGTGACCTCACTTATAAAACTTGATGAACCATTAGTTGTTTCAAAATATTGCTAATGTTTTGCTTGAATTAAGC
Organism: Equus quagga; assembly: GCF_021613505.1. Classification (NCBI taxonomy): domain Eukaryota; kingdom Metazoa; phylum Chordata; class Mammalia; order Perissodactyla; family Equidae; genus Equus; species Equus quagga. The sequence goes on from NC_060267.1 coordinate 81,363,330, forward strand.
AGGCCCCACCAAACCATTTGTAGATAGATACACAGTTGTATAAATGGGCTCTTTTCTACCTATGGAATCTAAATTCCTTTTTATATATTGTGCTTTGTAAATTGAGTAGTAAATTCATTAACCAAATGAGTAGCAAATGGTTTTGAAGAGGAAGAGAATATATGACTTAGACCCCAGCTCGTGAAATCACCAACATTAAAAGCCTTCTCCTCTTGTTTTTCCATTATCAATGACTGGTATCTATCATTTCTCACCCGGTTGTCAGGCCACAAAACTGGGACTCATATTTAATTCATCTCTCTTGCTCATCTCTCACATTTAATTAATCATCAAATTGATTCAACTTCCTAAAAAAAATCTCAAAGCCAAAGTTTTTTTTATTCCTACTGTCACTACCCTAGCCTATGACACAATCATTTCTTCCATGACTGTTGCAAGCTCCTAATTAGGTTCCTTGAATTTTGTCTTGCCTTAATCTATTCTCTCCTCTGCAGCCAGAATGTAGATCTGGCCAACCTGTCCTAAAGTGCCAGTGTGTTCTCAACATACACATGCTTGAAACTCTCTAGTGTCCACCCCTCAAGCTCACAAATACTCCAGGCATGGCACACAGTTCACTCTGCTATCTACTCAGTGCTTATAGCTCCAGCCACCTCCTCCTCACCATCTCCCTCACTCACTCTACTCCACTCCAACCATACAAAACACCTTTTAATTCCCCAAATGTAGCTTGTTTTTTCTCACATCCAGACTTTTTCACCTGCTGTTCCTTCTGTCTGCAACACTTCACTTACCCTTTTATTCTTGCTCACTCCTATTTATTCTTCAGATCTCAGTTTAGCTTCTCATTTGCTCCATGAATCCTTCCCTGACCTCCAAAACTGAGTCTGATTTCTAGTACCTTCTCCTTCCTCTATTTACTTGACTAATCGCCACATCCCTGATACCCAGTATTATTTTCTGACACAGTGTCGTCCCACCAGAAATATCTTTTGGATGGCTTCAGTTGCTTAAAAACACAAACAAACAAATCCTTCCTTAGAAAAGGAGACATGGCCAAGAAAGACCTTGTCTGTCCTTAGGATCGATGCGTTGTATTAACAGAAAAGATCTCCAAGGTAAAATATGGCTCCAGGTAAAGTTAAAAACAAAATGAAAAAACAAGAGAAGATTGTGGGATCCAGAGGCAGACAAATGAGATAAAAGAAGTCAGCTTGGGTTCAGAGTCTCTGACAAGGTTGCTTCAATCCTGTCCTGTGCAACAGGAACAGTGGAGGGGTGGCTTTAAAATGATTAGAGTTTCAATTAGCATTTGATTCATTTATTCATTCCTTCATTCTTTCACTTGCCCAGTCTCAAGACAATGCTGAGTACCAACTATGTGCCAGACACTGTGTTAAGAACACTGAATTCTAAAGGGATTTCTAGAGAATATTTAAAACACATAATTTAAAAAGAAAATGTAGTACGAGTCACAATAGAGGTATATATACAAAAACTTTCCCCAACTCAACTACAGGGAGTCAGAGAAAGCTGCTCTGGAGACAAGGGCCACCTTCCATCATAACCCTGCCATTCTTGCCCTAATTTTACCCTATTTCCAGGATGGGCTTCCTCAGTGAAGGTTCTTGGAGGAAACCTTGGACGTATTAGACCTTGGAATATAGTCTTAACTGTAAATGTGGCCACATGGTATAGACAGGCCATGTGATTCTTCATTGTTTATGGGATAAAAGTTACCAAAGAAAGGGACTCATATTAAGATTCTAAAATGGGGCTTAACTACTTGTTAATTTGTCACCTTGATTTGGTTGTTTGTTCTCTCTGAGTCTCAGATATTCTCATCTGTAAAAGATAAATAGTCACTCACAAACAATAAATATTAGAGTTGGAAGAGCTCTTTGAGATCATCTTATCCAATATCTGCCAAAGAATGTTCCATGAAACATGTAAAGGACGTCAACAGACTTTTCTCAGAAGCAGAGTTGTTAAATCATATATGTTTCGGTGGCAATAGCTTAAAGTTCAACAGATTTCTTTACTTCGGGACTTTTCAGAGCCTTTAACATACTGGAGTACGTTGTCCATTTTTAGAGGTAGGTATGGTTCACATCTTTGTCCAAACGTACTTAGTTAACTACAGAGTCCTTTTATCAAGAAGCATCTCATGAGACCAGTGTTGGGTGGAACACTTTGGATCTAGTCTAATCCATAACTCCAGAAAAGGAAAATGGGGATCAGAGCAAAGGAGGGACTTGCCCAAGGCCACCTAGCTAGTGCATTGCTCAGTCAGAACTGAACTCTAATGTTTGACTCTGCTGCCAGGTATATTTTCCATTAATTATGAGGAAGGATCCCTCCCAGAGCTCCTAGTTGTTAGGAGGCCCTAATGAGATGTAAGTAAGAATGCAATTAAGAAAGTCTCAAGCATAAGGTGTCTATGTGAGTCTCTCTGCTATTAAAACGTTCCCAGTAAAAATGTTTCTACAACCTAATGCTGGCAGAACCTGTAACTCAATTAGTATTTATTACATAGCCATCATGTACATACCTCATCAGGTTTATGAGTGAGGGTCAATCTCCACCTTTCAGAAGCTGGACCAGCACTGATAGATACATATCAGCAAATGGGCCAGCTTTCAATTTGTTGTCTGATTTCGATTTACTTAATCTCCCTAGGCTTCAGATTCTTTGTCGGTCATTTATTGGCCAAATCTTCCACTTGACTTTCTCAAAGGAATTGACTAATAATTTAAAACACTTGCAAAAAACAGAACCTACACAACTGCTAAACAGTATGGCTGTGATCTACTAGTTAATACGGAATTACAAGTGAGATGCAGCCACTTTCAGCCCGAGAAACGCACTCTGAACCAGCACATCTAATAAACCTAAAGAAGAGAAGGCTCACAAATTAAAAAGCAGCATTTGAAATCTGATCAGATATTCTCTCAATTTACTCACCACCCCTGCAGTGCTATCCAACTTTATTAGGATTTTATTCTCTATTCTCTTTTAAAGTGACATTTACATTAATTTACAATACTAACACAAAATTCTATTAAAAAGGAAAGAAGTTTTATAACTTTATTATTTTTTCCTGGTTTCTGTCCTTAGGTTTTCAACTCACTAATAAGGAATCTTTTGTTTTATTTCATGTCTGAGAGAGAAATTGTGAAGTCCTTTTAAGGCTATTTCCTGCCAGGTTGTTAAACGCAGTGGAAACACCCGACTTGGAAGGTATGCGCAGTAATTGGTTGTAAGGGCTAGGAAGTTGAACTTTCTCATTCTTGCTCAGTCTGCTTTCATCCTGAGTGTCTTACAAGTTTATCCTCACTCTCCAGTTTTGCTCTAACTTCAAAAGAACAATGAGAACTCAGCTATGAGGGAGTGGTAATGCTGTGTCATCCTTAACTCCCAACTTTGATGACCTCATATTCCATCTTCCTAGAAGTGGAAATTGCTCTCTCCACATCTCTGACCTGATGGTTCTCTCATCTTTTAGAGCCATCTGGCCATCCAGAGATGAGTCACGCTCTATGTGAGACGGAAAGAGACATGGATCATCACAACTCCCTTCATTTCACATATGATGAAACTGAGGCCCAGAAACAGAAGCGATTTATTCGAGATCACAGAGAAAGAAAGTGGGTGAGTAAGGACTGAAAAAATCCAATTCTTTCAGCTCTCAATCAAATGTTGTTTTTTCTTTCCAACTATGTAAAATCCCAGAGTTTTTATAGGGGCGGAAATCAGCCCAGGGTGATCTCTCAGCCAGGGTGAGTACCAAATCCATTTACTGATATATGCCTACAGTGATCAGTTGCCTGAAACCCTCCCTGCTTCTTCCATATATATTTTTTAAATTTTCTAATTAACACGGACAATGAATTACATATGGCCTCCATGTTTACTTCTCTGTGTGAGTTCCACAGCAGCTGCATTGTTTATCAGTCCAAAATGTTTAAGACAAATGCTAGCTCTATGGATCAATCAGCCAGTCCCTTTCTTCAGTCTTCTACCCCAGCTATTCCTAAATGCAACCCATTCCAACACCAAGCCAACCTTTCCCTTGACACTGAACTTCCATGTACCAACAAGTGAAATTAGAAAATTTAAGGGAGTGTCTTTCATATAATCTGTGCATTCCCCGTAAACATAAGAAAACATTCTTTTTCAAATATACCAAATGATATATTGATGTATTTATCCCATGAAGATCTATTATGCATCTATTATATGTCTGGTAGTATGCTGAATACAGGGGATACAGAGATGAAAAGCACAGACTCTGACCCTGAATGGCTCTTACCCTGATGAGCAAACCCAACCTCTGAGCATATAATAACAGCTGCATGATAAATGGCATTAGATAAATGGCAGACAGAGAAAGTCCAATCCAACTTGAGAAATCTAAAAATGCTTCCCAAGAAAGGTGACTATTCAGATAAGTCCAGTGGATATTGGAACAGGAAAGGGCCCCCTGAGAAAACCCAGTTTGGCTCTCTGCCCTCAAAACAACTGGAAAATAGGATCCCATTTTGCAGACAAGGAGCATGAAACTCAAGAAGACCATGCAACATGGACAAGGTCACTTTGCTAATGATGTAATTTCTTCTAAAGTTCCCAGATTGTTATGCTCCTACTCAGTCAGGAGAGGCAGCACCTCCACATGTGCCAATAAGGTGAAAAACACTGTAGAAATCCTCCAGGACCCAGGATTTATTAAGATCATAAGTAACCCTTGCTCAGTAAAAGAATCCACCTCCCCACTCAGCCGCGTTCCCATCAGCAACCAGAAATTGTTGCAATCTAATGCGTTTATATGTTTTGGTTTCCTTAATTTATTTCAGGCACCTCATTTTCCTGGAACAAGTGCTGTTATTTATGACACAGCAACAAACACTTTACATTTATAGAGGTTATGAATTTTAGTAATGGTTTTGGTGGCAATTTAATCTGTCCTAACTATGAGGCATTTTACAATGACAATTAAATTATTATTAAAAAATAAACCTCAAATGACATCCTTATCACTTATCAACATATCAAAAGTTTCACTGAGTTGCATTCTGGGTGGGTCATAAATATCCCAATGTAGTCTTAGTGAATCCGTGCAGTAAACTTGAGTGAACTTAATTAACTTCTACAGTATATTTAAAAGAAAACTCCTCACACATTTTGATGTCGGGGAATGAAACATTATTTGAAAAGTGGGTTTATTACATTCCATGGTGCACACTGATATTTAATATTTAAAGACTCTTAAATTTGATGTACTGTGCTGATAGCTGAAGGGTTTAGTCCCACAGTGTGGGAGGGTGAGATGGCGACTTTCTCTCTCCATCTCTTAGAGGAGGTTTTTATTTTGCTGGCCAAGCCCCGCCCCCCCCATACACTGATCTATTAAAATCTATGCTCAGAGAGGTGTCAAGGATATTAATGTACACTTTATCAAATTAATTTTAATGTAGGCTTGCTGAATTTCTAATTCCCAAGCTATGTTCTAAATTGTTGCAAAACAACCCCACTCCAAATTAGCCAGGGTGCTGCATTGAACTCGGCAGATAACATGTCAGCAAAGCATCATTTGATACAAATTAAAAATGAGAGGTTTTATTTTTTCTCCACAGAGAATCTAATAAAGAAAAAGGAAAAGTCAGTTTTAACCCACTTCCCAATCTGAACTTATAGGGTACTGGCTGAAATAAAATTACTGTGTTCAGATCCACATTTTGATAATTACCTCAGACAGCAATAGGGGTTTCCATTTCAAAAATTAGACTTGACATTTGACTTAAATACAGTCTTCTCTTTTAAGCCCAATTTCCCATGCACTTCAACGATAATAGCCAAACATAGATAACAGATGGTTCTCCCTTGAAAGGTAGAGACAGGGACAATTTTATCAAAACAATGGAAAGCAACTATCCAATAGGAAAATACAGGGTTCGCCAGTACTAAATCACTTTAGCCAACATACTCAAACCTACTGCAAAAAAAAGTAGAAGAGTCTGTTCTTATAATCTTCCCAGAACACCAGAGGACGCATTATGGAATGCAACTTTCACTCTGCCTCCTGGGTGATTTACTCAGTTTCCTTCAATAACTCCTAAGTGTCTTTTGTCCAGGTTGTTAGGTAAAATTATTTGAATGAGTGTGTACTTATATTTCTGCATATTTATGTACCCATAGTATTGTACACCTATTTTTACATTTGTAACTCTGTAACAAAACCTAAGGCATAAGATTTTTTTGGAGGGAGGGGTCCTGTTGTTTGCTATTATAACCTGCTTTCAGCAATAACTCAACAAATATGAACCACCGTTTGCTCCTTTGTAAAATAGGAGGGTTAAACTGGTGATATATAGAGTTCCTAGTTCCAGCTTTAAAAAAGGAAAAAGTGCTATAGGATTCTAAGTTTAAACCATTGTTATTTGCAAAAAATACTTGATCATCTACCATGTTTTGGGTACTATGCTAACACTGGATATAAGTTGTGAAAAAAGTAGCCAAAGCTGATGTTCTCATAGACTTTGTAGACCAAGCTTTATTTCCTTAGTGTTTGCTGCTGTTATGAAAGTGATGCTACTATTTATCTGTCCTAAAATGGCTCATTTGATACTCTTTGACGTCTGTGTCTGGAAGGTAACAATCAAGGAAAAGTTTCTCTTCTCATTACTCTATCCTTCATCCCTTTAAAGTTTAGCATGACATAATTCTCAATGAGTATTTCCCATCTCCATTACCAGATGAAAAGGCAGCTCTGGCTCCCCTTAACTAAGTAGGGGGATGGTGTCTAAGGGCAAAATGGAAGAACACCTGGCAGATGTGGGCTAGAACAAGACTCCAACATTGAGTTTATGATTCTCGTTCACCTATTCCCAAGTTCATTTTGCTTTCCCACGTATGAAATATTTTTCAGAACCATGGTATATTCCTATAGTTTTAACAGCTAGATATATGTCTTCAATTATACCAATCCTCAGAAATTCTACCCTATCCTAACTGCCCAATTCTGTGTGAAGACACACATTTATGTTTAAATGCAAGCAGAGACTCTGCAAAAGAAAGTGATTAAATGAAAGAAACCTAAAAGATTTACCAGAAAGTGCTTAGGAGGAAAATTCTGCTTCCGGCTATGGTGGGCTAGTTTGTTTCAGACCAACAATCCCATGGAGAACAACTAGAAAATTAGACCAATTAGATCAATTATAAAAATAATCACTCTGAGGACATCTGAGAACTACTAAGACTTGAAAGGTTAAGATTCAAGACAGAAAGAAAGTCCAGAGAGGTGAGTGTAACGTTTGGTGCTGTTTTACTCATAAAGGCATGTGATGATTCTACAGAGGTTATCTGAGTGGCTTAGAAGCTAATCATAAAGTGGTAGTTTAGAGGCCAGGATGCTGAACAGAGCAATCCCATGAGGCTGGAATAATTAAAATTGAAGTTAAGATCCTGCCAAGGAGGACTTTTCTCTTGGGAGTTTTGACAGGGTCTATCTCAAGAGGAAGGATAAACAAGAACTAGAGAAGCCCTTAAAGGCAATGAAACTACTTTGTATGAAACTATAATGGTGGATACATTTCATTATACATTTGTCCAAAATTATAGAATGTACAGCACCAACAGTGGACTTTAATGCAGATTATGTCTTTGGGGAATACTGATACGTCAATATAAGGGTCATCAATGGTGACAAATGTAACACTCTGGTTGAGGAATATTGGTAATGGAGGGAGTTATGCATGTGAGTGAAGAGCAGGAGGTATATGGGGAATTTCTGCACCTCCTTCTTAATTTTGTTATGAACCTAAAACTTCCCTAAAAATAATGTCCATTAAAAAAACAAGAAGCTCTTAAAAAGACTAAAACCCAGTTTCAAATTAACTCAATCTCTGATTCAATTTTTAAAATCTGCCCCTAATCTAACTGTTTATCAGAAGCAAATGTAAATCCTTTCTAGAGGATCAATATGTTTAAGAAATTTGATGCCAAGATGGATAATTTCAGCAGAGGACTAAAAGCCATAGGAGGGAATCAAATGGAAATTCTAGAATGGAAAAATGCAATAACTGAAATTAGAACACAGAGGGTTAACAGAAGATAAGATAAAGCACAAGAGAGAATTATTAAACTCGAAGATAAGACAAAAGAAACTATCTAGTCTAAGACACAAAGAGACAAAACCATAGAAAAGAGAGAAAAGAGAAGAAGACACAATAAGACAACCTGAGAAGGTCTGACAAAGTATATACATTTGGAGTACTAGAAGGGCAGGAGAGAGAGAATGGACTGAAACAGTATTTGAAGAAATAATGACTAATAGGTTTCCAAAACTGATTAATGACATCAGGCCACAGATTCTAGAAGCACTACAAACCCCATCTGCATAAATGAAAAGAAAACCACATATAGATAAGAAATCAAAGAAAAAATTAAAAAATATAAAAGCAGCTGGAGAAAAAAGATGCACATGATCCAAAGGAGCCCCAATAAGAATTACAGCAGACCTCTGGACAGAAGTAATTGAGACCAGAAGAAAATGGAATGATATTTTCAAAACCTGAAAGAAAATAGCTATCCGTCCAAAATTCTATACCCAGTAGAAAAGATGAAAGCAAAGTCAAGACAACTGCAGACAAATAAAACAAATAATTCATTGACAGTAGATCTCCACTATAGGAAATACTAGAGGATATACTTCAGGCTGAAAAAAAAAGTATACTGATTGAAGCAGATGCAAGCAGAGAGGGGGCAAATCTATGTAAATATTGACTGTATAAAACAATAATAATAAAGTGTTTTGAGGTTTAATATTTACAAAATGAGAACACAATGAAATAGCACAAAGGAGTGAAATGATTAAAAGGAAGTAAAGTTTTCTAAGGTCTTTGCACTTTCCAGGAAATGGAAAAGTACAAGCTTATATTAGTCTTTAAATAAGACAAAAATACTTACTATAATCTCTAGAGTAACCCCTAAAAATAAAGAAAAATAATGTGTAACTAGTAGGGAAGGTGAATAACATAAGAAAAGAGAATGATTTTGTTGTACTTATCTTGGAAATGTCATTGGCTCTAAAGTCTTGATAATTAAATTCCTCCTGACTTAAGAATACAGATAATTTGAAATGAGGCATTTTGGATGTTCTAGGTGGTCTGTACTGTCATGCTAACTCCCTACCAGTTTTCAGAAGGAGTGTGGTGAGTGAGCACTGGAGATGGAGACAGAAAGCCTGAGTTTGGGATTCAGATGAGACACTGCTCTCCCTTATTTTGGACAACCATCTTTAAGCCATTCCTGCTACACCTATACATTGGGCATGATGAACACCTTCTCGGTTTTCCTCAGCTGTGTTGAGATGCTCAAAGGAGAGAAGAGATACGAGACTTTCTTTGTGAGGTGTTATACAAGTGCTTATATTTCAAGGAACAAATCCTTCCTTCCAATAAGCAATACTCAAATATAATAGGAAAAAATACAGTCAGTGCTATGGCATTTGTATTAGAATAACCTAGCCTAGGCTGAAAAAAGTAATAAATCCTGGCATCTCAGTGGGTTTACACTGCAAATGTCTGTTCCTTATTTAGCTACAGCATGTACAGGTTGGGTATCCCTCTTGGTGGCTCTCCTCTGGTAGCGACTCAGGAATTTCCACCCAGGAGCACTCCCGTCTTCAACACAACACTTTCGTGTTCACCAAGAGAAGGAAGAGAGAGAAAGGAAAATTGCACAGGAGATTTTAGAACCAAGACTGAAAGCTGAGTACAATCACTTCTACCCCACATCCTATTGGCCAGAACCAAATCACATGGTTCCAAATTTAATCCAAGGGCAGTTGGGAAACATAGCCTTCTTTTGGGTCCAGAAAAAGTAGGATTGGTTAGCATCAAGCCTGTCTCTGCCAAAACCATTGATGTCCAAGTTGTCTCCATTACAGTGTACTTGGATATATAGAAGAAAGTCACGACTTTCCCATTATGCCTTTGTTTTCAAATAAACACAACTAAACAACATATTACTCCAAAAAAAAACATCAGACTAGTAGTCCATCCTCTGAAAGACTAATTTGTTTGGACAAAGCAGAAACTACAAATGCAAGAAACACATGGGATAGAAAAGAAACCCTCACTCCTCAAGACATTTTATAACATGAGAGAGTCAGTGCAGATCAGTTACTTAGAGAGAGAGAAACTCTCCAGCGACTCATTCAGTCATAACCGATAGATAGCTGTGCTCTTGTGCGTCCTGATACTCTCCCAAATACATCTTTATAATAGAGACTCAGGCCAGGAGACGTAGAACTTGGAATATTTTTACAAAAATGAGAATATCCAGGCATTGAACTTGGATTCTAGTCAGAGCTCTAGCAGAATCTACTTCTGTAGTTCCAGCAAATTCACTGATCTTATCTGATTATTAGAAGACTGGCTTGATCAGAATGTCCCAAAGTGGGATGTAAAAAGGTATTCTCTTAAAAAAAAAAACATATTGTTTCTATTGTCCATTAAGTTTGGAAAACACTGTGTTAAAGTTCTATTTTTGTTACTGTTCTTCTTTTTCCTGCAGAGCCTTTAATATTCCAATGTCAATTGTGACTGTCCAAAACGTAAAGTATGTGTAGGTACGCACGTGTGTGCATGTGCACAAGTAAACACACGCATGTGTGTTGGGGGTGGGACAGAGCTGGGGATTAGTATGTAGCATTCCCCAAACTCCTATGGCCAGGTGCTATTTTCTAGTACGGGAGATGTTGGCATGTATGGGCTCTGCTACCCTTCATTTATCTAACTATTAGTGATCCATGAGTGTGATTTGCTCCTGAGAAGCCAGATGACTCCAAGACATGCCAGAGCTTCCAATTCACATGTATGCAGAGTCAGAGGCCTGGGGAAAATGTGCGAAGACTATTGTTACCTAAGTTGTTTCATGAGAATTTGAAATTAGAGGTCTCTAAGGTCCCACGCTAGCCTAATTTTCTACGAATTTATGAACCTAAGCCTTTTGGTGATGGGAAGACACTGTGTTTTCAAGTCTGCACTTGCAAACTTTACCCCGCAGGCTTAGAAATCAAACAGACCCTGGAAAATACAGAGTAAAATTTAAAAGTGAAAAAAAGAAAACATATTCTTCTTTAAAAGGCATTCTAGGACTATTGCTCCTATCACAGAAAGATTCATCTTCAATCCATCCCATGCACTTGCAATCAATGTGATCTTTTTGAAATGTAGATCAGATAAAGTCATTTCCTCTTCTTAAAAAAAAATAGACAAACATTGTTCATATGATTTCCCATAAAAGAATAAACCTTCTGTCATGGATTCCAAGACCATCATAATTTAATCCTTGCTATGTTGGCTCGTCTTATCACTAGGGTCTAGCCATCTCCATGCTCATACTCCCACTACCATCTCAACCACTAGGTATACCCTAAGCCATCACTATACCCACAACCCCCCTATCACCTCAAACACTAGGTACTTTATGCCGTCTCCATTCCAAGCCCTCAACCAGTATCTTCATCGCTAGGTACCTTATGCTATCACTATGTCCACAGTCCAACAATCACCACTAGATATCTTATGATATATCCATATCTATGCACCCACCATCAACTTAACCACTATGTATCCTCTGCCAACACCTAACCAGATTGTTATCCTTTCCCTAAAGACAGCAAATAAATTCAACGCACTGTGATTTGTGTCAATCAGTTTTGCTCCCCGGAATTTTCTTTTATCTTTCTCTGCCTGGAAAAAATTGTATTCGCCTATCAAGTTTCAACTCCCATGCCTCAGAGAAGACTTTCCCAACTCCCCACTGCATTAAGTGGATCCAATTTACTCCTGCTTCCTTCTCCCAATGCACTTTGCATGTGCTATTTCCATAGCGCACATGTTATACTTAGTGGAAGCTTATTGTCATTCTTTATAATAATAGCCTTACCACTAACCAAGCAGTTACAGTGTGTGCTTTCTGTTTATTATCTTGGTTAATATTCATATTAGTCCTAATGAGGTTGCAGCTATTTTTAACTTTGTTTTACAGATGAGGAAACTAATGATCGTAGAGCCTGAGTAGCTTGATTAGGCTCACATAGGTAATATAGATTGGAGCTGGGGTTTAAATGAGGGTCAGTGAGACTCCACAGTCCCTGCCTAAAATGGATGGAGAGCTGAGTGTGATCCCAGCTCTGCCACTGAACTAGTTGTCCGGGGCCGGCCAGTTAACCTCACAGAGCTTCAGTCTCCTTGTCTGAAAATCTCGATAGCCCTTGCCTCATTCCTCACTGGGGTTTTGTGATCACAAAATGAAATAATGAATCTGAAAGCGCTTTGCAAAAAGCTAAAGTACTATGCAAATGCAAACTAATTAATTAATGAACTCATTAACATGTTCTCCTGCTGGGCTGCAGTTAGGGCCAAATTATAAATAATTCTCATCTTGCTGGGAATTTAACCAAGAAATTCAGGGTAGTGGGAGGGAGAAATAAGGCTGTGGACCCAATGTCTAGAATTCTGCATATACGAAGGAAGGCAGTTTAACTCAGAACCGTCCTCATTGCCAGCCGCAGAGTTATTTTTCTTTACAATAAAGGAGTAAAGGGATGGAAGGTTTGGGAGGAATGAGAAACTCCTCTAATACGCTCATTAATGGAGATGGTCCGGCATGTCATCACCGAGCCCTGAATCCACTGATCTTGCAGAGTGGGGAGGCCCTCTAGCAAACGTGTAGGTCTTCATTATTTATTCGTATTTTGCAAACATTTGTACGCGTGCCAGGTACTGCTCCAACAACTTTCAAGTATTAGCTTGTTTAATTCTCATGAGGACTCCACGAGTAGTTACCGCTCCTATCCCCGTTTTTACAGATAAAGAAACTAAGATACAGAGAGGTGAAATAAATTGCCCAAGGTCATGCAACCAGGAAGTGGTGGAGCCAGGATTCATACTTCAGACCATCTGTTTTCAGAGGCCATGCTCTTGACCCCGCACCACATTACCTCTCCTTATGTGGCCACACCGGTCTGGCAATTCATCCGTGAAGACATCCAGGAGAGTCTTTTACCTGGGGAAGCTGGTGGAGGGACAGTAACAGCCCGTATTTATTGAGCATTAATTACACACCAGCTATTGTATGAAAAACAACATGCAAAATCCTATGAGGTTTTCAAGGGTATATTCGGAAGAGGGAACTAGATCTGCAAGTCTTGTTTCTCTGTATCTGACGCCTGCGGGGAGGCTGCATTCGGCTTTCCCTTCCTGTGAGCATAGACAAGCCTGCCCCCACTCCGAGGCAAGAGACCCTGTTGGTGTGCAGTGCTGCATAGGGCCGACAGGGGAAAATCTGGATTAGGAAGCCCAATGTGGCTATGCATCCTTGTCGCATTCTCCAAACGGCTTTAAAGAATAAAGATAATATTCTGATCTCAATCTTCCTGACTCAAGTACCTCTTTCTCAGTGGGTTCTGAACTTAGGCAAGAAAAAGAGGAATGTTGTTTATTAACCAGGTCAATCCCAATAGATGAAAAAACTGCAGCTCAGAGAGGATCCTTGCCCAAGGTCACAGAGGTAGGATATGGAGGACCGGGATTCACATTTAGAACTATGATGCTGTAGTGTTTCCTTCTAATTCTAGAACAGACTAGCTTTAAAATACAGATCGTCAGGAATGAGCAGAGTTCACACTCTGTGGCTTATTGTAATACTAGATGATTTACAATAATGTAGTAGCTACGTTTAATTTTATTTGATCTGATTTTAGGAGAAGAGCTCACTTTCCACACACCAGCCTCTGTGAGAATTAGAGACTTGCCCAAAATTCTATAAGAGAGGTAACAAAATCGGGATCTGAGTGTAGGTTTGCCTGACTCTAAACTCAATGCTATTCCACTACATGTAACATACGATTTCCCATGTCTTATACATTGCATAAACAATGTTGCAACTAAAACAACAGAAACTGACAGAAACAAACAGTGTCGTCCATGATCCCATAATCCCACTATCCTAATAAATCAATCTTCTGATTTGTCCACATTCCCCTTTCAATCCTGTGCATGGCCAGTTGCGAGTTTATGTGGTTAGAGCCTTAGATTTTCCCTAAAATTCTACATCATAATCAGGACTAAAATTTCATTTACTGCACAAGATTATCATTCTAATATAATTTACTAAAGCATGTTCTTTGTGTTATATCTCCAATATTACACCCTTATAAACAGCATGGCAACAAATATATTCAAATAAATGGCTTTGATTTCTTCGTGATAATTTCCTGAGCATCAATCTCAGCGGTGGGTTTTCCTGGTTAAATTGTTTCAACTTGGACAGAGTAGAAATGGAATTGACATGAGCATTAAAGGCCCCCTTAGCCTCATCCTTCCTCTCTCAGCTCACTGCAGAAGATGCAGAGAGAGCTAAGGAAGCACGTCAGCCCATGATTAGACCAGTCAAACATGTTTAAGTAAAAAAGGAGTTTAGAATATTTAACAAGATCAAAGATGGAAGATTACAGAGATTTGGAGCCCTTTAATAAATATTAAAGATACATTCCCCCACTCCACTCCTGGAGGTGCATCAAGCGTGGAAGAAAATCTGACAGACATGGAATTCAAAAGTCAGGGGGCTTTACCTTTGTAGCAGCATCCGCTGACAGGTAGGGAAGAAACATATATTGTTTTTATTTGAGGGAGGAAAAGTATAGTTACTTACTAAAAGTGGGAATCAGCAAATCTGAGAGCTGCCCAGAAGATGGAGTTGTGAGATGTGAGAGTGGGAGGATAACTTTGATAATCTAGCCTCTCCCTCCACTAAAAGCCAGGCAGTGAGGCCCCTCCAGGGACGCAAATTGGCCTCTAGTCACCATGCATCCCAGGCAGAGCCCAAACCCTCTGGCTCCTATCCAGTGCTTCTTCCCATGAGTTATGCTGCCTCTGCTCAAAATAAAATGAAGCCTAGCAGACGGCCACCACTGAAAGACTTGAGGCATCTCAATCTCTACTTACTTACAGGGTAAGCAGGAGATTACATCAGACAGGTAAAAGCTCATTCCTAACCCGAGCATCCTGGACAGCCCCAAGAAGCATCTCTAGGAAACAGCCTTCCCTCTTTCTCTGGGATAGTTGGCCCGTTTGATTGCTCCCCATTCCCTGAATTGCCCATCTTTCAAGAGCTTTGATTGATTAAGGTGTGTTCTGATGCTCTGCAGGTGGCACTTTCCATCAGTACACATTGGTGTGCCCACACCAGTTGCTGGCTCCTGTTCTTTCTGTTTGGGCTGTGATCCAGTCTGATTGGCCAATGTCCAGGCTGTAACAGTCATTAAGTATATTGAATGTCACCCCTGACATTTGCCAAAGTTTTCCCGTGGAGTACCGGATTCACAAGATTATCATAAAAAGAGGAAAAATAAGTCTGTGGATTGGATGAATAACCCAGCCTCTGAGAAGTCGTGCAAGGAAGATTCTGTTAAGCTGTGTTTAACTCAATGTTCCCAAACTTATTAGACTGTATAGGAACAGTGCCAACCTCTTTCCTCCAACTTTTTTCAGTTTTAAGAAACACCTACTACCATCCTGTGAAACTAGTGTTCTGGAAAACACAGTCTTGGAAAGGAAGTGGATTTCCACTAGCCCATGGCACCTGTGTTCTGAAAGTCTCATCACCCTGTAGAAGAAGATGCTGATAAAGACCAATATGAGGAAGGAAAAGTATTGGAAAAAAGGTAAAGA
Organism: Equus quagga; assembly: GCF_021613505.1. Taxonomy (NCBI): domain Eukaryota; kingdom Metazoa; phylum Chordata; class Mammalia; order Perissodactyla; family Equidae; genus Equus; species Equus quagga. The sequence continues at coordinate 81,379,070 of NC_060267.1, forward strand.
GATTGACTTACATTGAAATCCTGCTTCCTTTACTTGCCCTTGAGCAAATTACTCAAGTCATCATAAGCTGGGTTTCTTCACCTGTAAGACTGATTTAGCATCGCCTCCTTTACAGGATGGCTGTGAGGATCCCAGAGACAAAGATATAAAGAATTGATCACGGTGCCAGGCAGATGGTGAACATGAAGGGTTAGTTGCTATCATCCAGCCCTGAGCACTGCAGAGGGTGCCCTCGAGTCTTCTGCTCTCTTGGAGATCACAGTCTGGCTGACAAACAGGATAGGACTGTGGAACCACAGCCACCATAAAAGACAGGGCTAAACCTACGCTGGAGGGAAACTGTGAATTTGTAGTGGTTTTAAGATGTTTTATAAAACTGGTGTGATTAGTTGAACCCTGACAGAAAGACCCTTCTCTTCCTTCTGCTCTTTAAAAAATCACTGCCTTCTGTAGAAAGGTGGTTACCAAAGACTAGTGGGAGGGAGAATGAGGAGTTATTGTTTAATGGGTGTGGAGTTTCAGTTTGGGAAGATGAAAAAAGTTCTGGAGATGGATGATGTGTTGGTTACATAACAACCTGAATGCACTTAACGCCACTGAACTGCACACTTAAAAATGGCTAAAATGGTAAATTCTATGTTATGGATACTACACCACAATTTTTTAAAGTTTAAATAATTGTTGCCTTCCTAGCCAAGGGGCAAATTAGCTCCCCACCTCCACTCTGTACAAATTCACATCACTCATCGAGACTGACTGCATCTCCCAGAGCGTGCTGGTCCTTTCTCGGCTTAGATGTCCCATTTCTTGTTCCTTCTAGGGTTTCTCTTCTCTTCCAGCCAAGCCTCCAGATGGTATTTCAGTAACTCTGCTAAACATCTTCCATCGCAGTCTTTTCTCCCCCTTCTCCCCCAGTTTACTTAAAAATAAATTGTCTTTTTTCGTAATTCTAGACAGAACATGAAGCTCTCTCTCTTTCACGCTGCCACTGAATTCTAAGTACACAATTATGCAGGGAATGTCTTTAGATTCACCAGCTTGAGAACTTTTAAACATTAAGCTCTGAATCAGATAACAGCTTTCATCTCAAGAACAGCTTTACGCTGTACCTAAGTAAAAGCTTAACTTATAAAAAAAAAATTGTTACCAGGGGTATAAAAATGTCAAGGTAATAAAACAAGTGAATGCAAAGCCCTCCCAATAAAACATGCCAAAAATAAAAATTAAGTAAGAGTTTTTCTGAGGCAGCTGATGGCTTGTTAGTTTCTGCTGTCCACCTTTGCAGGTGCTGCTTCAAAAACATCCAAGTGGCCCAAGTATCTTCATGTCTCCCCCTCCATCTACCTATTAATAAGATTTCACCATGTACAACAAGCTAGACAATTACTATGCCCTAGTTGGCTGTGGTTAAGGCTTAATTGGACGGCTGTGTTCAATTTTGAGCATCATGTTTCCAGAAAGAAAAGAAAAAAGTGATAAATTGGATGCAGTTCAAAGGAAAGCAAGACAACAGATGAAAGCAGCTTGGAAAATAAGACCCAGTTGGGAATGTTAAGGTAATTCTGAGCATTTTCAGCTCAGCACAAAGATGGCTGGGAGATAATGGAAAGCATCTGATGAGTCAATTCCGGCTTGGTCTCAGAGGACATCGCCAAAGGGAGGGAAAGGAGAAGGGAGGGCGTCATCTTTAGCTCTTTCTCTGCAGCTCGCGGTGTGGGGTCTGGCATGAAGTAGGTGTTCAGTAAAAATATTCTGGTTGAATGCCCCCTAGAGAAAAACGCTGAAATGAGATAGATAAACCTGTTCGTGCTGATGCTTACAAATCTGTTTTTTCTCGAAAGGGTTGAATTTTGGATTTGGTCCCCAGCAAGAATAATTTAGGAAAGGTAAAATCAATTTCCTCATTAGGCCAGTTGTGGATTAAATAATTTACCCCAAGGCTCCTATCAACTCTGCTGACTCTTGATTCTCTGTATTTTTAGCCACATTCATTGCGTCACTCAAAAATTTGTCTGTGGTCCCCAAGGTAAAGTTCAAGATCTGAAGGTACACTGGCATTAACATTCTAGCCCAAATATGCCTTTCTAATCTAGCTACCTCTCCTTTCCTCTCCACGTCTGCCTACTCAGACAGACTTGCCCACACATGATAACCCCTCTCCCCCTTTTGGCAGCATGCGATATCTCAGAAAAATGCCCATTTAAATCTTGGTGCAACCAATTACTATCTATGTGAACTTGAGCTCATTGCTTGCCCTCTCTGAACCTCGTTTCATCACATGTAAACGGGAGATAGTAATAGTTCCTATGAGTCTTAAACCACGTCATGCCTGTAAAGTACTCAGTACTGTACCTGGCCCGTGATAGTCTTCCCCTATCTTCCTGTCTGGATGATGATGCTATGTTCCTTCTTTTTCTAGAATGTCCTTCAGCCTGCTTTTCACCAGTTTGCCCAATTCTTCCCATTCACTGAGGCCCAACTCAAATTTAACCTTCTTCACAAAAGTTTCTCCAAACACCGTGGTCTACAATGATTTTACCCGAGTTCTGTGAGCGTGTAGCACACATTCCCTGGACTGGCTCATTGGACACTGGATCACATACCCACTGAAAGATCTGCTGGCCTTTCTTTAACTTGTCCCTTGGGCTCAGCTCCCTGCACAACGGAAAGAGGCATAATATAAAGTCCCAACCCTCAAGAGGAAGGAGGAGAGGAAGTGTTTATATGCATTTACAGAGCACTACCACGGATCAGCTACTCTCCTCGGGCCTTTCATGCACCATCTTCCTATTAATCAAAAAGCTAACAGCAGTGGCTCTGAACCATGGCTGCACATTAGAATCACCAAGAGAGAATGTTAAATATATGCCTTCCCCAGGTCCTAGTCCAGGCCAATTTAAACAGAATTTCTGGTGGTGACACCTTAGTTTTTTACATAAACTTCCCAGGGGATGCTGATGAGCACCCAAGGGTGAGAACCTCTGGCTTACAGTTTAGTTGTGGGAGACACACACATAAATGCATCCTCAATCATTTATCCTGGTGATACTAAGCAGCCTTACAACATTCACCTACCCACACTCTCATCTATTTTCTCGCTCATTCATTCACCAAAAACACACATTTCAGTGCTTTATGTGTACAAACAAAACACTTTGCTAGGTGTTGAAAAAGACAAAGATAACTCAGTGATTCTGCCCCTGAAGGAGCTTATATGTTAGTAGGAGAGAACAATTTTATATACTTATCTATGATGCAGATAGGAAATGACAAATACCCCCAAGAGATGCCAGCTACCATGAAGTATCTTCTAGCTGGGATCAGGGTAGGCAGCAGAGAAAGGCGTTAGGATGGGAAAGATTTGATTATATGGCTAAAGAAGGGACGTTGTTTCAGATGAGCAGACCTGCCTGAGCAAAGGCAAGGAGGTAGGAGAACACTGGCTTATCACAGGAATAATGGGACTGGAAAGCTGGTCCAGTTGCCCACACCAAGATGCTAAAAACATTCTTTGCTCACTGCTACAAGCTTCCTCACAAAACCCTGAGCTTATGCCACTGAGGTTCTCATAGACCAGGCTCTGAACTTAAGCACACTCTGCGGTCTTATCTTCCCAGGGCCAGTCCCTCTGAGGGACTTAAGGAGTTAGTGACGCCCTTGGGGAGTTCTTTTCCTCCCATTTGAACATCCCCATGGCCTCATTCCCTGACTGAAGGAGCCGTTTATTACCTGTTACACTCAGCAGGTGGAAAAACACGTGGTCTCCCTGGGGCACTGGCATTTTGAAACTCTCAGCAGGAAACCCATAAGAATGGGTTCCAGAGAGGCTGGCAAAGGCATGGAAGGAGTCATGCATTTGAAGATACGCTGGTCATCTTGAGAAGTTAACGCAGTTTCTAAAAGTAGGACACTTTTCAAGTGGCCTAGAGTAATAGTATGTGTCAGAAGTTTGGATTCCAGTCCCAAACTCTGCTCATTGCCAGAGTGTCCTCTGGTGAACTTCTTCCCCTTCAGTGGCTCTCATTTTCCCATCTTTAAAGTGAAGGCTATGGATAAGATAATAATTCATCATTTTTATTATAAAAGGTATACGTATTAAGGGTATATAGACTAGCATTATCTTATTTAATCCTCACAATAATTACATGAGGAAAGCAGGAGTATTATACCCATTTTACAGATGAGGAAACTGAGGCAAAGAGAGGCTAGATCTAGCCCCCCAAAGCTGTAACTGGAACCCATACTAAAAGAGTATTTTTCAGACTGCAGGCTGTCAAAACATTTTAGAGGATTGTGACCAGCACACTTTTTTTTTTATTGGAATGAAATGGGTTAGAATAGAAAAGTAAGAGTGAATCTCACACAACAAGGATAAGTATTGCTTTGTGAGACTTTTATTTCAGTTATACATGTCACACACATGCATGTTTTATGCGTAATGTATACTTCAACTACATGCATATATGCATATACACTCACATACGTGCATTCGATCACAATGTCAAATGTTTATCTTTCTGGAAGATGTGGTCGAAAACAACTGGAAACCACTGCTGTAAACCCACTGAGCACAGCTCTTCTCTGGATGATTTCTATAGAATTAGCTTTCTCCACCTTTTAGCACTAGCGATTTGTAAATCTGAAACTTTGGAGGATGCACATGGCCATGATTATTCTGATGCAGAGAATGTTCATTTGGGCAATTCCTTTGGAGCACGTCAAGTGTGGGATTTTCTGGACCTGGATTCCTTCCTTCTCATTCTGCTGGAATAATGTGGCCCCAAGCTGGGGGTCCAAGAAGACCTGTGCCTGGTGGTGAAGCTGCAGCAGAGGTGGTACTGCCGGAATCCTGCAGCAAGAGATGAGTCCTCTGGGATTCCCAATCCAGCTGGAGAACAGAAATGCCATCTGGTAAATCACAAGACGATTTTCGTTCTTGCCAGACGCACCCTATCAATATGGAAGATACAGACAGTCTTCAACACATTAACAGGTTATGTTGCCAAAAGTTCCTCCGTAACTCAGATGTTTGGAGCTTGGAACACATCACCCCATAGAAACAAGGATATAAATGGAGGTTAGGTTTTCATGTTTTAAAACTCAGGGGGTGTGTGACATTCTGTATATTTTGCATAGTGAACTGGGTAAGAACTGGGTGAGGGCACGTTTCCTAGCTGCAGGAATTTGCGTATAAGTTCCTTATGCCTCCTGAGTCCTAACTCCTCATTTCAAACGGGGGTCACTAAGGGTGACCTTTTTATAGGAGTGTGTGGGTGTCGTGAGGTGACATGTGCACAGAGGATCCAATACTATGTCACTGTGGCTGTTATTATCATAACATTGTGTTAGAGAAAATGCATGTGACCTTGACCACAGCACTTAAGAACTCAGATCCTCAGTTTCCATCTCTGTAAAAATAAAGGAATATTTACGTCACACGGTTATTACAGACATAAATGAGATCATGTACGTAAAGCACTTAGATCAAAGCCTAAGAGAGTGTTTAATAAATCACGGAAGGTCTTTGCCATCTCAGCAATGCCTGACCAGATCTGCCTACACTTTCTGAGTTGAACTGAATCAACCCTTATTAATGCACCAGGAAAATTTAAATTAACAAATGTTTAACAGATGCCTCTCTCATGTTCAATGCCTTGCTTGGCTCCTTGTGACATAAATGAGAGGTAGATGCTAAGGTCCCTCATACTGACAATGTGATGTAGCAATGTTGCTAACATGTATATTCTAATGGGATCAGAGAACACCCTAAAGATGACAAAGAAGCCAGAGAAACAGAGAGCCAGGGGCATGTTTCTGATAGTGTAGCTCATCCAGCTGAACTGCATTCCTACTCGCAAGACGGTGATGCACATGAGACAACGATCATGATAACTTTGGCCTTCACCTATCATTAATAGTGCCCAGGGAAAACCTCAGGCCAGATGCTCTGCAGAGCACCTCTCCACAGGCCAGTGGCTGAACTTTGCAAAGGAGAAGGAGACTGTTTGCCACACTAATAAAGTTCCCTGTAAGGTCTGAAGTTTCACACAATCTTTACAATACTCAAGATGATCTCTCTGGGGAAGGTGAAAAGAATTATAATTACATCTGTGAAAAAGGCTTGAGAAGGAAAAAAAAAATCCTGCCATATGGTGTGTGGAAAATGTTTTGGAACTGAATAAATAACATGGTGGGTGTTCTCCCCCCAATTTTGTTTATACATCTACGTTATGCAGGCTGACTAGTGAACATGGATCTGTTTTTCTTTCGGAATAGAAATGCACCAGGTAATTTAATTTTATGGCCGTTAATAACACGGGTCTCTCTCTGAAAGCAAAGGCATTTACAAACTTATAATCAGATTTTGTGATTTGGGTGTAAACCAATCACCCACAAGAAGCGAGGAGATATTTTCCTCCAGCTTTCCCTTTGCAGTAGGATTGCATGAAATACAAAAAGGACATATAGTAAAAAGTTCAGGATCCCAGAGGGAAGCAGCGGGCAGGTCACTGATTTCAACAGACACCTCATCCTCCAGCAAGGAATTGTTAAAAGCCAAGAGACAGGCATTAATAAATATCAACCACCAAATAAGTTCCAGACTATGTCTAAATGGGATCTTGTTGCATGTTGCTGTCAGCTCTGTGCTGTCAATATTGTCACGTCCATTTGTCAGATGGGGAAGCAGAGGTCCGAGAAATGAAGTGAACTGCTCCTGTTTGCATGGATAACCAATAGCAGAGTTCAGATTTGACCCCTTGCCTGCCTAGCCTCCATCTTTCACTCTTACCACCTCACCCCTCTGTCATAAGCACATCCTCCACAGGGAATATCACTCAGAAAGAAGATTTATATGCAAGCATTTATACTGCAGGAGAAACGGAGCCAAGAGCTATAAGACAAACACTAGAATCATGCCATAGACTACTAATAGAGGGTTTTTCAAAAAATATTTTTAATGGTTAATAATTATGAATATCTTGGTGCACCAAGTATTTTATAATGCATTAACTTTACTAAATCCTCACAGCAATCCAATGAGAGAGGCACTACTGTTCAATTCTGCTTAAAGATGAGGAAACCAAAGTTCAGAAAATGAGTAAGTTAATCCCCTTTACAGAGACAGTAAAAAAAGGTACTGGGTTTTGCAGACACATCTATTTGACTTCAGAACCTATCTTTTTTAATATCTTAATGCATCACTGCAGATTAATGAGTGATATTCAAGTTAGAATTTGGGCAATGGGCAGAGAAAAGATCTCTGGAGGCATGGATGTTCTCAAGGACTAGTAAGAAGCCCAGTTTGGCTGGATTATAGTTGAGTAGATTCATTCACTTGACAAGAACTTATTGGGCCTCTCCCATGTACTATCCATCATTCTATATCTGACGATACAAAATGGATAAGACTCAGTCATTGTCCTGAGGTATGTCTGACATTCAAATGGCAGGTAGATTGTAAGTTCTGTGAGGGTACAGACCTCAGACGCAGAATAGAAGCTCAATAAATATCATATTTCATTCTTTCAGCAAATAATTATTGACAGTCTATGTGCCAGACACTGTTGTAGATGCTGGGATGGAAGAGTAAATAAAACAAGAAAAATACTTGCCCTCTTAGAGTACACATTCTAGTGAAAATATAGCTGATCAGGAAGATAGGGCGTTGTGGGGTGGGGTAGCAGCTACAATTTTAAATAGAATGGTCAAACAGACCTCACCAAGGTGCCAGTTGAAAAGAGAATTGGTAATAAAACTTGAAAGATAGGTTCAAATAGAGAAAGACTTCTTTGTGGTCAATGGTGAGCCAATGAACGTGACCTTTGAGGGTCAGGAGACTGAGAAAATGCAGTGAAAACGGATGAAGTGGACAGAATAGTCGTTCTCCACTTGGAGGACAGCTAGAACCAGCATTATGAAGGATTTCCAGAGAGCCAACCTTGGACCTATGAGTGTTTGGACCCAGCAGACCACCGGGAAAAGGATATGAGGTCCGGGTTGCCTCTCACTGTCCCCCTCTTGTCAGGCTGGGCAGATGTGACCCACTATTCTTGCTCATGCTCTGAACTTAGATGCCATCCCTCGTCTGGTCTCCAGTGTCTGATCCCAGACCAGCCACAAGGATGCCCTGGGAGATGATCAGTGGACACTTCAAAGGGGACAAAGAGACCAAAGAAATCCCTTCCTTGGCATTATAGGAGCTGCCATGATGATGAACACAGATCTTGTCCTGAGGAGAAGATGAAAACTTTTAGCAGGATCAGCGCAAAGCCAAGAAGACTAGCATGAGACCCTATGACCCTCATTGTGGCACACCATCTTATCTCTTGCATATTTTCTCTACCATCCTTGGCTTGGTATCTGATCTTCTCTTGTCTATTTCAACTTATCTTATCTTCTCATCTCATTTCCTCCAATGTACAATCATTCTCCCTAACTAGACTTTATCTATGATACTTAGAGCAAAGACCCTTGCTCAAGAGGGTCCCTCTTCTGGGAGCACACTTATCCACCTTGACCTTGCAAAAAACCCACTCTATCATCTTTTAAGACTCTCCTCAAATTACTTCCTCTAAGAAGCCTACTTGGATTACCAGCCCTGCAAGGGACAACTATGTACCCTTAGATTTACTTTATTTTATAAATCCACATTCAATATGGACCAAAATCTGAAGGTTACCTATTGATCTGTGTGCCTCACAACCATCCCACCACCCCACAATGAATTCATTGCTTTCAGGGATCCTGTATTTTTTAGCTCAGTGACTGAAGCCTATAATCTAGATCCCAGAGCATGAGTAGGCTCATGGGATAATTTAGAAACTGAACTAAATTGAGAGAAGAGCATGGCCCTTACTATCATTGTCCACTCAGCACCCAGCATGTTGACATGACTTTTCATACTTGAGTTGACTCAGGGATGGTACGTGGTCCTTCAGTGCTATGCTCTGAGATCCCTGGACCTCAAGTCCAGACTGCTCTGCCAGACCCCCATTTTCCAACCAAAGTTCAAAGGGCAGAAAGACATTTAAGTGGAGGGAGGCCATACCTGACCTTAGAACTCTAGTGTGTCAGAGATGATGTGGTCCTTAGAGATACACGTGGCATCTCAGGCAGATGGCCACGGGCCCTATCCAGCCTGCAGAAATGTTCTGTTTGGTCTTCGCATGGTTAAAAGAATTGTTATAATCCATTGTCTGTACTCTAAAACTGGGAGTTTTTTACATAAAACTCCAAATTTCTATTTTCTCTTGAAAAATCAGAAGATCTAGCAACACTTGGCCTGAATTCTCACCCATATGTTTCCAGTCTGGTTCTGCAGGCATTTGAGTTTATAACCCTATATAAATAAGTATATATTTATTGTTATTTTTTTATTTACTATTTATGCATTAAGAGAAGAAGTAGTTTGTTAAAATGATCCTGATTTTTCCTGGAGAATTCCTCCGAGTCATTGATTTTCCAGCATTTTGTGTATCTGTGAGTACAGGAAATTCTGAAAGCAGGAAGAAGATTCCAAAAAAAGTTTTCCAGCTTCTTCCAGCCTTCCTTCTAAAAATCTCAGACACTGTGGCAATTGCCCTGACATTTCTTTAGGAAAGCTCTTCACTTTCTTTCTCTTAGCGAGATAGTTCTAGATCAAAGAATGTGCTTATCTGTCTCGGAGGAGGGAAACTTAGGCCGGATCTTGGGGTTCTCAGCTCAGCTCAGCTCTCCCCCTAACCTCCCAGGAGTCGTTGGGCAAGTCTACTGACCTTCAAGCCTCAGCTGGAAAAATGAGGCCAGGATAAGGTGTCTGGATTTTATCCTAAGTGTGGCAGGAAGCTGTTGAGGACTTTAAGCACTCAAGGGACATTAGCAGATTGAAGTTTGAAATAATCCCTCTGGCTGCCGCATGGAGAATAGGTTTTGTGGGTGGGTGCTGGGAGGAGTAGAAGAGAGACCACTTTGTAAGTAGCTGAAGTCGTCCAGACAAGAAATGATCGTGTATTAGTCAGCAACCAATTGCTCCTATAACAAATTGCCACAAACCTAGTGGCTTAAAACAAAACAAATTTATATCTGACAGCTCTGGAGATCAGAAGTCTGATATGCGTCTCACTGGCTAAAATCAAGGGATCAGCCAGGCTGTGTTCCTTCTGGAGGCTCCAGGAGAGAATCCATTTCCTGCCCCTTCCCAGCTTCTGGAGGTCACCTGCGTTTCTCGGTTGATGACAGACCCCTTCCTCCATTTTCGAAGCCAGCTGGGCAGCATCTTTATATGTTTCTCAGACTCTGACTCTCCTGCCTCCCTCCCTCTTATAAGGACGCTTGTGATGACATGGAACCCATATGGATAATCTAGAATAATCTCCCATCTCAAGATCTTTAACTTAACCAGAACTGCAAAGATCCTTTTGCCACATAGGGTAACATATTCATAGGTTCTAGGGCATAGACAATTTTTGGGGACAATTCTTCTGCCCACTACAGGTAGAAACAATAAAGATGGGAAGGATAGATTTTGTATGTATTTTAGAAATATATCTTCTGAGTGCTATATATTTCAGGCACTTTTTCAGTGTCTCTTCCAAAAGGTCCAAGCATTTCTTTTGTTATGCTCCTCCAATGTCAAATAACTCAAAAGTGAGTGGAGCAGTCACTCAATGGCAAACAAACATAGGAAAAGTAAAATTATATATATATATAAACACACGTATATGTGTATATATATGTGCATATGTATATGTGTGTGCATATTATATATACACACACAAAGTACATATATTATACATGTATACAGTTGAATGCTTGGGTTATTATACACACACACACACACACACACACATATATACTTACCTAACTGTACATATGTACATATATTTATGTATATACATACGTAACCGTGTGTGTATATATTTCAATGCTTGGATTTTCATCCTGGTTCCAATACTTATTGTCTGAGTGCTCTTAGACAAGTTGATCATCCTCTGCTGAGTCTCAGCCTTCTGCCCTCTCAAATGGTGCCCACAATGTCAGCCCTGTTATTCATGGGATCCTCTACAGAAAAATGGGATTATGCACACAGAAGAACTTGGTATAGAGCATAGGACTAGATGAAGCTAAGAATTAATTAATGAAGAATTATCTCTAAATTTGAAATTTACATCATCCCTGTTTTCTCCTCCATCCACGTGCCCTGTCCTGGTTCCTCCCTGCAGAAAGACTCAATTCCTGCAGGTTTAATACTGCTGCCAGCTGAGAAGGTGCCAGGGAGGGCCATGAGATCAAACAGCCCTGGAGGGTTAAATGGATTAATTAATTTCATAAAGAAAATGATCGAAAGAATCAGAAGAGCTCCCAGGTCTTCTGTGTTGTGGTCCAGGGTGCTCCAAGTGGCCACCAAGCCAGAAGTTCTCTCACTCATGGATGCTGAGCACCTGCTTTGTGTGCCAGGCACTGGGCTAAGAGCCTTACAGGTATTATTATCCCATGCAATTTTCACATCAACTGCATGAGGTTGCCCCACTATGTCTCCCATTCACAGAGGACACCAAGCCTTGGAGAGGTTTAGCCACTTGCCTGAGGTAATATCATTAGTACGTGATGGAACAGATAAGTCTGTCTTATTTTAAAGCCCTTCCTTTTAATCACTCAGTAAAACTCCTGCCAGGCAGCTGTGGCTTAGAAATGAGTGTAAGAAGAGGATACATAGACAGATAGATAAATAGATAGATACATAGATACACAGGTACATAGATATAGATATAGATGATAGATAAGTAGATACATAGATATATACATGCCTACATAGATACATAGATATAGATGATACATAGAAAGGTAGATAGATTGATATACGGATATTTTCAAGCTAGCTACTAACATGACTAACATGATATTTTTTCATGTTTAGCTCCTATTGCAACCATTTTTAACGAATAAAAATAAGCCCACACCCATGTACAATACTCGTTTGCATTATTTAATTTTATCTCTAATTAAGGATTTTACCTGCCTTTCCTAGATGTAGAAACTGAGGTTCAGAAGGGTCAAACAACTTGCCCAAGGCTACACAGTCTGTAAGGGGATTCTGGATCTCAAAAGCAGGTCTCCTGAATCCAAGCCTGCTTTCATTTTGTACATTAAGAATTAAGAATTAGTGGGGTCAGCCCGGTGGCACAGTGGTTAAGTTTGGACATTCTGCTTCAGTGACCCATGGTTCACCGGTTCAGATTCTGGGTGCAGACCTACACACCACTTGTCAAGCCATGCTGTGGCAGGGGTCCCAACATATAAAGTAGAGGAAGATGGGTACGGATGTTAGCTCAGGGACAGTCTTCCTCAGCAAAAAGAGGAGGATTGGCAGCAGATGTTTGCTCAGAGCTAATCTTCCTCAAAATAAAAAAAAAAAGGAAAAAAAGAATTAAGAATTAACATTAAGAATATCTAAGATAATTTCTTATTCCACTGTAAGGAAACTGAGGCCCCGATGGGAAGTGCCTCGTCCGAGGACACACAGTGGCTAAGAGGAGAGACTTGGGCATCAGAAGCTCATGTGCTCAGGTCCAACTCTCCCTTTGCTTGCTGCCTGTCCTTAGGCAGCTTTCTTAAATTCCTCTATTAAAGGGTCCAGTTTGCTTGCCTGTCACATGGGGATAATAATACTGCCCATAGATTTTTGTGAAGGTTTAACTCAAGATTAAAAGTGCCTGTCATGTTGTGAAGGGTGGCTCTTAGGGACAACTAAATCTAGAGTCCAGGACTTGTCTCCCAGCCTAAGGTGTGTTCTAGCAAGGTGCTCAAGTCTCTTTGCTCCTATTTGCATGCATAATGACATAATGCAACGTGCGGCGTGCTCTCTCAGTCTAAGCAGCGTGATTTCTGAAGTGGATCGAACATACTAACCGTGTTCTCTTAGAGCTCCCATCATCTCAGCCAATTTCTTCTTTATTTTAACAGATACGACAAGGGTCCCCCTTTGCAATCCCAAGTCTAATGATCTCATCGTTCAAGTTAGGGTAGATTCTGTAGTTACAAGTTTTATTTATACAGTAAAAGGCTTATTTTGATCTCTCCACGCGCTGAAGAAATTTGGCTAGATCTGGCATGTCCGTGATACAGGGAACTGTTAATGTCTTTTTTTATCAAGTTTTCAGAAAAAACCCTCATGTTGGAATGTTTTATTATTTATATTAAGCTCTTTAAACTGCCTGGTAGTTCTTGTTTCATTTAAGAAACCTTAAATTTAAGACATAAACTTCCTGACAGTGTGGGTCCCTTTAAAGGTGATATATGCCTGACAACAGAGAAATAAGGCCAGTCGAGTGTTCTAACCACAGGATAGTAAAAGTCATGGTCAGGTTCGAAGAATCAATTAGAGCAGGAATGAGGCTGTGTAAATTTCAGGGCTCAAATAGCAAAATATGAAGATGGGGCTGAATTTAAAACCTTGCCTGATGTGACCGTATTTCATTTCCTGATTGGCAAGACCACTCTAAATGGGGTATCAAATTGGGTTAACAAAGCAGTTTTCTTCCTATTGAAAACAATACAAAGGAAGGGAAAAGAAATAGATCCAGGGAAGGATAACAACATATTTGAGGATTTATATGGGTATTTGAGAAAAGACAGAGAGCCTGGGGAGGAAACTGTATTTGAAGTCAGAATTCTGGAAGGGGAGACTCCACGTCTCCGCCTGCATCAGCTGAGACGACTGTATTTATAGCCGGCGCGTGACTGCCTGGCTGGGTCCTGGCCCGGCCTGGTGCAGTCAGCTCTGTGATGTTCTGCGTGTCTGTCTGTGCATTACATCAGCTGCAGATCTGATGTTTACAAGCAAATAACAGCTTTGGAATCTTAAAATATATACCAAACGGGTGTCCACAGTTCCCGGCTTGTCTGACAGTGGAGCAAACAGAGGCAGAGGGGCCTCCTGGATAAGGGAGAAGCCTCTGGCATCCCCTGCCTTCTGAAACTTCCCAGCTAGGGCCAATAGTGAACCTTGCTGGGACTCAGTTTTGTCATCTGTAAAATGGGGGAGGGGGTACATATTGGGCCTAATTTGCCGGGTTGTTCTTAGGATTAAGATGTATCAGCTAGTTAAGGCGTTTAACACACTGCCTCATTCATAGTAAGCACCCATAACTGTTGGTTACTACTGTCATATTATTATTCAATATAGGAAAGAACTGGTGGCTGTAAAGAGAAAGGTACTGAAATGGTCTTACCTGCAAACTTTACTCCTTCCTGACCATGCCCACCATTCCTTTCATCCCAGCTATACCCCCATGGCTAACTGTACCTCTCTCTTGGTCTTATCCCATCTGTGATCAAACCTACAGTAATAACTAGACCCAGCCAAGAGAACAAGTGTTAGTGTAGCAGCAAGACTGCTGGATTTGAAGGCTGAAAGCCTGCCTTCAGATCTGTTTCTGCTACTTACAAACTATGAGGGCACCAGGAAGCTACGTTGCCTCCTTGACCCTTAGTCTCCTCATCTATAAACTGGGATGATTACCACCATGCTATCTACCTCACAAGCCCATTGGGAGGAAATCAACTAACTCAAATGGATATGAAAGTCTCCTTAGATGATAGCGCGCTATCAAGATGTTTGGTAGCATTACAATTACTTCGGAAACCCATTTGGACCATATCTTCCATTTAGACACACATTTAAATCCAAACTGCTTTCATAACGATTCTAACCTAGCCCTCCCTCTGCAACTATCCATTCTGTACTTCGCATTTTAGAGAAAAAAGGAAAAGGAGAAAACAAGGCAGGTGCCTCAGAGCAGGGGAGGAGTTAAGCAAGAATAACAATGACAGCACACAGGCCTGTGATCTCCACCCCCAGGGCAGACATGAACAAACCTAAACATCACTCTCTCGCGCTGAACCTAAATAGGGCTTCAGGATCCTTCTTAACACAGTGCTCCAAGTAACCACTACCATCTATGCCCACTACCTCCCTCTGCCATCAAATGGAAGATTCCATTTAAAGATACCAAAAACAAAAATAAAAAAGGTAAAATTCCAAACTCTGGAGGCAGACTTGGATTCTAACCTCAACCATAGCACTTAGTAACTGAAGAATCATTCTCAGCCTCTATTTTTTTTTAATCTGTAAAGTGGTAATAGAAATGTCTGCTTCATAGGAGAGCTGTGATGTTTACTATTTGGCAGAAAATGTCTGCCAAATAGTAAAAACACAATCATTATTAATTACTACTATTATCATTAATAACTTGCTTTCCCTTATTTGATGTTCTCTGGAAGGTTGGCTTCTCCCCTCCTTCTTTCCAAAAAAAAAGAAAAACAAATCAATAAACAAAAACATCTGTAATCTAGTAGAAGAATCATGGGTTTTAAAGACAGACAGCCTAGGATTGAATGTTACTACTCCTCTTACTGATTGCGCAATCTTGAGCAAGTTGTTCTACTTCTCTTAGTCTCAGTTTCTTCATTTATCAAAGGAGGAAAATCTTTTAGGACATGGGAAAGATTATGTGGGGTAATATACATAATGTACTTGTCCCCCAGCAGGCTCCAATCAACTTTCAAATATTAGTTGGAAAAGAATAAGAGAATATCAAGCATAATAGGATCAACTCAAATCCATTGGAAATATTACAGAGGAAGCATTTTCCTGAGAAGGTTAAAATGAAATCAACTGTCTGAGGTAGATTAAACTTTTTTCTCTTTCTCTTTCTCCTTGTGTCAGAGTTGTTTCCACAGGATTTCATCTGCATAATGGAATTTGCTGATTTGGAATAGATTGTGCAATGTGCACAGGGGCATTCTCCAAAGGGTAAAGGACTGAAGGTTATTTATATGTCATCTGTAAGACCGTCTTCCCTGATTTCTCACTATTTTAGCTCTCCCGCAGAATCCCACCTTCCAGTCACTCACGCTTTCCCCCTCCATCTGAACATAATATGCTCTGTGATCTGAAGATTCTCAGAAATGAAGAGAATGCTGTATGCACTATACCCATTCTTGGAGATCCCCAATGCTCATTCACCTAACAAAGACACTGAAAAGTCCTGCAATTTAAAAATATATATGTTTAACACTGTATCACTCCAATGTATCTGACCACAGGAAACTTTTTTCAGGTTAACACCTTCTTAACATCCCACATAATTACTATTTGAAAAAATGCCATTATGTTGAATTCCCAAAAATGCCCAATGAAGGGAGAATTAAAATCTGAATATTCACTATGATTGCCAAGCAGTGCTGACAGAAGAAACAAGATGCAGAGTTAACCAGAGACGTATTACCTCCTGTTGTGGGGGGAATTGTGTTCCTGAAAAGACCTGTTGAAACCCTTACCCCCTATACCTACGTGACCTTATTTGGAAACAGAGTCAAGTTAAGATGAGGTTGTGTTGGATTAGGGTGGACTCTAAACCCAGTGACTGGCGCTCTTATGCAGAGAGAGATCTGGAGACACACAGAGTAGACACAGGAGAGAAAGCTGTGTGAAAATGGAAGCAGAGATTGGAGTTATGCTGTCACAAGCCAAGGAACACCAAGGATTGCGGGCCACCACCAGAGGCTGGAAAGGGCAAGGAAGAATATTCCTCTAGAGGTTTCAGAGGGAGCTTGGGGAACTGCCAGTAATTTGATTTCAGACTTCAGGTCTCCAGAACTGTGAGAGAATAAATTTCTGTGTTTTAACAACTCAGTTGGTAGCACTTTGTTATGGAGCCCTAGGGATCTAGTATACTTGGCTGCCAAATTCTCCTGTATTACAGGTTCCTCCTTCTCAGTCCCCTTTCCTGACCATCAAATCTTGGAGTTCCCCAAGTGGAAAGCCTTGAACCCCTTCTTAACTGTACTATAGCATAGTTGCTACATAATTGTCAGAGCCTGGACTTCAGTATCATCTATGTGCTGGTGAATCCACATTGCACATTTAAGATGCACTTAGTTTGTCCAAAATGGGAACTTGGACACCATCCTAAAATAACAAATTTTCTTTTTTAAAGGTTCTGCTTTTCGCCCAGCCTCATCCATCTCAGGAATGAGCAATTCATTCCCCCAGTTGCTAGGTCAAAAGCCTAGGAATCACCCTTGAGTCCTCTCATTTCCTCAACACCCCCTCACAATTCCATTAGCAAATACTGTCAAATTCGCCTTTAAAGCACATCCAGAATTGAACCACGTTCACCACCGTGAATCTCCCACCCCCACTGAGGTCACCATCATCTTGCTTACATGAATGTATCTCAGTGGCTTCCATCCTGGTCTCTCAGCTTCTATTCTCAGCATTTACTGTCTGTTCTTGACAGAGGAGCAAGGACCATCACATTATATCATAAATCTAACCATGCCTTTCCCATGTTATGGGCCCTCCAAAGGCTTCACATCCCCAGGGAATAAAGTTCTAAGTCCTCATCATGGCCCATGAGGCCAGTCCCTGGCTGTCACTCTGACCTCATTTCCTCGCTCAGCTCCAGCTACACTGGCCTTCTTGAGGTTCTCTAATGAGCAACCAGTCTGATACCTTGGGGACTTCGTTTGCTGTGACCTCAGCCTGGAGCACCACTCTCCCTGATATCCACATGCATATTCCCTTGCTCCAGTCAAGTTTCTCAAATGGCATCTTTTCATAATGTCCCTCCCTTACTGCCCTGTTGAAAATATAACACCCGCCATCACTCTCTACTCCTGTGCACAGATTACCATTGAACATCGTGTGTGTGTGTGTGTGTGTGTGTGCATTTCCCTCATTGGAATGTGCAAAGCAGAACTGGAAAAAGAGCCTTTGACCATCTTAGCCACCACTGTGTTCTCAGTACCTAGGACAGCGCCTGGTGCATAGTGGGTGCTCAAAAATATTTAATCAATTAATTCCTTCCAGATGGTAGGGGCACACAGAAAAAAATAATATAGTTTTACCACTCTCAAAAAAAAAGCTGAAACAAAAAAATAAAGCTCTCAATAAAAGCTGAAAACAAGGCGGCTCTGTGACAATGATTTTCTGGCAAAAAGAAATGAAGTCTTGGACTATCAGAGTTCTCTGTTTCATTTTGTAGGGGAAAAAACGGTTTCTCAAATCACTCCCTATATAAATCATTTGTGTCTTCTTTGCCTCATTTTTCACCTATAAAATGTAGATAAGAATTTTTTTAAGGCCACAGGGTGATGTTTCTAAACTGATATACAAGTATCACGTACTCTGAGAAATTTTAAAAAGTCCTAATTTTTCATAGTCCTTCAAAGCAGGTTTTCACGTGAAACCCTTAGAACAACCTTGCAATGATTATAATTTTAATTGAGAGCTTGCTGTAAGCCAGAAACTTCTCAGACATTGTCCTAGTTAAACCTCCAACATTCTTAAGAGGAAGGTATTATTAATGAACCCTGTCTTTCAGACAGGAAAACTAAGGCTGGGAGAGATTAAGTAACTTTCTCAAGAGCTTATGGCTAGTAAGTGGAGAGCAGGAATTCCAGCCCAGAATTTTTATTTCACAACCCATCTCTTGACCTAAATGTTACCTTGCACGACCCTGACAAGCAGAGCAAATTTACATAATCAATCTTGGATATTATTGGTTCCATTCTATAGACCAATAATCATCAGGCTCACAGAAGGGAAAGAGGTCACCCAAGGTCACAAAGCAAAAGTCGGCACTCACCCAGGTCTCTAGACCCTATTTCAAGAAGAACGTTTTAGTAATACAAGGTACCAAAAAATGGAATAGCATCCATATAATGGGAGCAGCATCCAATGGAGAAGACATTTGAACACCAAATGGGAACAAGTGTTATGTGTACCTCAGAGCTGAGACCCAGAGAAGGAAATTGACCTGCCCAGAGTCACACGGAGAGTCAGCTCTTGAACTCACCTCCTGGGGCCAATGTGCATTTCCCTATATCAGCTAAACGTCTTCAATACATGATGCAAGCCATCAAGTCACATGCACACAATGCCTAAAACCATTGCAAACGTTGGCTGGGATAATTTGTGTTCTCTGTGTTTATGCATATCTATGAGTGCAGTGAAGGGGAGTGCAGGTTTTTTGTGGCTTGATGTTTTTTTGTAATTATTTGGTGGCTATTTTGGTAACATCTTTTGGAGATTAAGTCCAATTAGGAAACAGATGGCGCCCAAATATTGTCAAACATATCGGATCAGCAGCAAATCACTGACTTAATTATGTAAATAATTAAAATGTATATTTACACCTGATCATCCAAATGAGGGTGAAAAGACTGATTTCAGGGTTGGTTACAAGCGCTGGCAAAGAGTCAAGTTAAAAGTAATTCATGTCTAAGTTACTGATCCGTTGCCTCTTCCACATCCTGCCCTAGGAGGGTGTTTGGGAGGCAGAACCAAGACCCAAATGATGAGAAAAAAATAGTCCTCTGAGCATCCCAGGATTGTGAGGCTGGACTTGGTGAGGAGGTTTCCATAGGGAGGACATGAAGCCTTCATTCCTATAGCTCTAATGCTGCCTCTCCTCTTCCAAGTGTGTCTGAAGGTTCCCCATTGCTCCAGACTCACACTTCCTATTCCAAATCTGCCATTAGACTCTTCTACTTTTATAGCCTTATTTTCAGCTACCTCGCTTTACCAAAAGAGTGACATGTTGTATCACAAGAGTTATAAGAAGAAATTTTAAAGAAAGACCTGTGTTCAAGCCTTGGCTTTGTCCCCTGGTTCAGTTTTACCATCTGTAAAATGGGGATAATAACTCCAAAATGTATCAATTATCAAGTACGTCCTATGAGCCCAGTTTTGTCTCGTGCACTTTACCTACATGACATTATTTACTGCTCACAACATCTCGATGTAATTGTCTCTATTCCATAGGGAGTGAAATTGAAGTGTAGAGGCAGTGAGCAACTTGCCAGTATTATTTCAGATCAGGTTTGCCTGTGTGTGATACAAAC
The DNA here is from genome assembly GCF_021613505.1 of Equus quagga. NCBI lineage: Eukaryota > Metazoa > Chordata > Mammalia > Perissodactyla > Equidae > Equus > Equus quagga. The sequence goes on from NC_060267.1 coordinate 81,398,960, forward strand.
CCTAAAGTAACAGTGGCTTAAAGGCAAGAGAACCTCTTTTCTCTTTCGTACATCTAGGCAGCCCAGGGCATTCTCAAGGACTCTGTGATCATTGGGTCTAGCTCTAATTGGTCCTCCAACATCTTCAATGCACAACTTCCACTTCAGAGCCCAAGATGGCTACTTCAGCTTCAGCTATGAAATTCACACTTCAATCTCTAGGAAGAAGCAAAAGGAAGGAGATTGGCATGGTCCCTCACTTTGAGGACATCTCAGAAGGTGGGTACACTGCCTCAGCTCACTTCCCATTGGCCAAAACTTGTTTACATGGCCACACCTAACATCAAAGAATGCTGGAAAATGCAGTCTTTATTCTGGGGAAGCTGTGTCCAGCTGTGGGAGCCAGCCTCCAAGGTGGCCTCCAGTGATCTTCACCTCCTGATATTTATGGCTTTATGCGGCGCTCTCCTATATTGAATTGGGGTAAGTCTGTGTGATCAATAGAATACAATAGAAGAAATGGTGTGTGGCTTCTAAGACTAGGGCATAAGAGGCATTGCAGCTTCTGCCTTGGTCTCTTAGATCACCACCATGCCATGAAGACATTCCAACAGCCCTGTGGAAATGCCCACATGCAGAGGAACTAAATTTCAACTCGCCAACCAGGTTGGAAGTGACAGGCCTGCGGAGAGAATCAACCTTCAGATGAATGCAGCTCTGGATGGTTATGGATATGGTAGACCTTGAGCCAAAAACACATAGCCAAGCTGCTCCCAAATTCCTGATGTACAGAAACCATGAAAACTGATTAATACTTGTTGACGTTTTAAGCAACTGAATCTTGGGGTGATTCATTACACAGTAATAGATCAATAACTCACTAGCTGACTCTTGGGAGTTCTATTATGGAGGAGGAAGGAGAGAACAGATGACAGAAGACAACTAACCAGATCCGCCTCACTTAATCCGCACACACACTTAAATGTAATCATGGCAGGATTCAAACCCACATCATCTGACTTAGGAACCTGTATTTTTAACCAATGCTCTGGATACCTAATGCCTTTCTCTGGATTCCTGTACCATATAGTATCTTAGCAAAGAATTTCATTTTAAATTTTAGGTTGCCTTGTCCTGTTCTCTGGAATCTTCATGCATGGAAATATTTTCTCCCTTTCCTGTCTTGAAGGTAGAAGTCAATGACTTCTCTTTCCCTTCCTTCTGTCCTTCCTTCCCTCTCCCTTCACTCTCCTCTCCCTCCCTCCCTCCTTTCTTCCCTCTTCTCTTTCTTCCTTATTTCCTTCCTTTCTTCTTTCTTTCCTCCCTTTCCTTCACCTATTGCTAGGTCCTCTGACTCAGTCAGGCCTGTCATTTCATCTCAAGGTTTGATTGAGGAAAGATCTTTCCCAAGCTCACTCACGAGGCTGGCAGAATTCTGTCCCTCGCATGCTGTTGGCCAGAGACTGACCTCACTTTTTTGCCATGTTGGCCTCTCCACAGGGCACCTCACTTGTAACAAGCACCGTAACTTGCTGTCTCAGAGCAAGCAAGTGAGACAGCAAGGGGGAAGGAGTGGAGCAAGAGAGACATCAAAGTCTTTTGCAACTTAATCTCAGGAGGAATATCTTCACTTTTGTTGTGTTCTGTTTGTTCAAAGCAAAAAACCGGGGCAGCCTACACTAAAGGAGAGGAAATTACGCAAAGACAGGAATGCCAAGAAGTGGCGATCACCGGGGATCCTTTTAGAAACTGCCTTCTTTCTTTCCTTTTCAAATTCATCCATCTATTCATTCCTCAATCCGTACATCCATTAATTCATTGAGGGCCCACCATGGTTCATACAACAATCAGAGCCTTCAGTAGCTCCCCACTGCATGCCTGGTCAAATCCATACCTCTAAGTGGGACGTTCAAGACTCTCCACATCCTCTCTCTATCCTGCTGTTAGCCTCATCTGCCTCTACTTCAACTGTGTTCCAGTTTCTCCAATGACCTTTGTTCTTGATCTAAGTCCATCACGTTCCTGCCTCTGTCCTTCTCTCCATGACCCTCCTTCCAACTATAATGCTCCTTGCTCCAAATCCTCCCTATTTCTACCATATAATGCTTAGGAGTCCAAGCTGTAGAGTCAGGCAGCCACAGAGTCCAACCAAATGTTTTCACTTACCACCTTGGATGGGTTACTTAATCTCTCTAAGTTTCTATTTCTTATCTGTGAAATAGGGAAAAGAACACTCATGGGATTGTCAGATGAATTACTAAAATATGTAATCTACGCAATATATGAGCACAGCATCTAGAACATAAGCGCTCAATAAATGGCAGCCTTTGGAATTATCATGATCGTTAGCCTCTCCTTCAAATACCGCATATCTGTGCATTACGCTACAGTTGACATGAGTGCTCTCATGTCCACAATTGCCTTTGATGCTCCCTGTGAGTTTAGAAGGGAAGTATATTATCACTTGTTCAGATATGAGGAAATAGACTCAGAGAGGTGAAGTGACAAGTCCAGGATCACACAGCCAGCTGATGATGGAAGCTGAACTAGAATTCAATTTCCAACTCCAGTCACTTGTTCCTTTCACCTACATGAACGTTCATTCTTCAGCTTATTCTCGGTACAGTAGCATGTTGCTAGAATCTCTTTCTTTCCAGGTCTTTTTCCCTCTGAAGCAGTTTCTCCAGCCTCCAGGGTGACTTGAGCTGTCAAAGGAAGCCACAGCTTTTGGGAGAGACATGGAGCCTTGAGGGCTGGTGGAGCTGCTGATGAGCTGCCGCCTTCCATCTGGCCCCTTCTCCCTTCCATGGACAGACTCCAGAGCTCGAATATCTGTCCCAAGCCTGAGAGCTCATTTCATTTCCTGGAATGGGGCAGGCACAATATGGAAGGACTACCAAAATAGCATCCAATGAAATCCTGCACTTCCTTCTGGTCTTCCCTTTTAAACTTGCTTACAGTCAAGATTCACCAAACCTGATAACATTTCCTAGAATATATGGACTCCAAGGGGCCATGGAAGATGGTAAAAAGTTTACAGCTTAAGACAGCCTTAAGAGTAACAACAACTTGCTCATCATCAGAGCAGTTTCAAAGGAGTGGGCTGCAGGAAGAGAAAGCAGTCAGTATCAGAGGATTTATTCATGTATGTGGATGTTCCTAAAACCTAGCTGTGTTGTTGATTTACCGGGTCAGATTATTTAAAATACATATTCTTAGGACCAGCTGCAGACCTATTGAATCAGAACCTTTAACCGTAGGGTCTGTGAATCTGTACCTTTCACTGTCCCAGGTGGTTTTGATGGACAACCGAGTTTGAGAGTCATTAAAATGGTAATTGGCAAGAATTCAAGCAGCAAATTGACGTTGGACCAGATTAGTGATTTTTAAACCTGGAGTGCCTCCCTGGAGCTCCTTTGGGACTGCTACA